>NW_027529429.1:379574-383291 GCF_008692635.1 Crocuta crocuta | reverse complement strand
TATATATGTATACCATATACACATATATATACCATATGTGTATATATATACACATATATATATTTATATATGTATATAAATAGTGGAATATTACTCAGCTATCAAAAAGAATGAAATTTTGCCATTTGCAATGACATGGATAGAGCTAGAGAGTATTATGCTAAGTGAAATAAGTCAGTCAGAGAAATACATATACCATATGATTTCACTTATATGTGGAATTTAAGAAACAAAATAAATGATCAAAGGGGAAAAAAAGAGAGGCAAACCAAGAAACAGACTGTTAACCATAGAGAACAAATTGATGGCTACCATAGGGGAGATAGGTGGGGGGATGAGTGAAATAGGTGATGGGGATTAAGGAGTGAACCTGTGATGAGTCCAGATGCTAAATGGAAGTGTTAAATTACTATATTGTACACCTGAAACTAATAATTAATATTACACTGTATGTTAACTAACTAGAATTTAAATTAAAAACTAAAAAAAAGAGACTAATCTTACTGCCTTACACCATAGAACTAGAGTAGAAAAAGAGAATAATCCATATTCTCTTTTGATTTACCTACTTACCAAGGGGAAATTAGGTTGCTTCTTTTTTTTTTTTTTTAAATTAAGTTGCTTCTATGCAGCAGGGACATGTAGAGTATGCTGGGAACCCACAATATCCCCTGAGGTGACTCTTAGTAGCTACCATGCCTGCTAGTAAGGGTTAATGGAAAAATATACCAAGAAAGGGCAGGATGGCTGAGAATTTGTACCCTTTAGGAATGAAGGTTTTGGTTACTCTGCCAAATTTTGACAAAGTTGGGATAAATGTGGTAGATATCAATTATGACCCCATTAACAATTATGGAAATTAGAACTGTAGTAGCTTTGAATATTTTCTATTTGCTTTTCATATGCAAATTTCTATTTTTACATGTGAACCTTTCCTTTCCATTTTTATTTTATGCACAAGTTATTGGAAATTAACTTTACAGTTTAGTGTCTACATAACAGAATATTTGATTGAACTCTGACTGAATTTGAAGAATAGGGTATTATATCCAGCAAAGTATACAGTGACTGTCGGGATTGTGCATCTTGTTATTTTGTGGAAAAGGTAAGAACTTCTTTATATGCAGAATAGTTGTATCTTTTAAAATAGAAGTATTGAGTTGTTTTCTTGTTGTATGGGAGTTCAAAGGTGTGTAAAATGGTGCATGTGGAAGATGAGTAGTCAAAGGTGTGAACTCTGCTGTTAATCAGTTTATTGTGACTAAGTTACAAACCATTCTTTTTGGCCAGCTTTGTGAAAATGGATCAGAGTTCTTTAAATATGTCTTTGTCCACTGTAATGATGCCAAACTTTGACAGTTGAGGGCACTGGAGAGATATTGTAAGAATAAAGTTTTTTCTGTTTGTCTTTAGGTGAGGTAAAATTCAAATAACATAAGATGCAGCACTTAAATCATTTAAAGTGTATGATTCAGTGGCTTCCAGTTCATTCACAATATTATTGTATTGCAACTAATACTTCTAATTACAGAATTTTTCGCCATCCTCAAAAGAAACCCTTTTGTAAACAGTTGTTTCCCATTTTCCTGTTCCTTTAGTCCATGGTAAATACTTATCTGCTTTCTGTCCTTATTTGCCTATTTTAGATATTTCATATAAAAGAAATCACATAATATGTGTCTTTTTCTGTCTGACTTTCTTTCATTTAGCCTAATGTTTTCAAGATTCCCCCATGTTGTAGCATGTATCTGTACTTTTCTTTTTCTGGCTGGATAATTTTCCATTGTATGGGTACATAACTTTTTTTTTTTTTTTTACTGCACTCATCAGTTCATGTACATTTGTGTTGTTTTTATTTTTGGCTATTATGAATAATGTTGCTATAAACGTTCAGGTACAAATTTTTGTGCAGACATACATGTTTTCAGTTCAATTGGGTATTTACCTAAGAGTGGAATTGCTGAGTCATGTGGTTACTGTCGTTTAATAATTTGAAGAACTGCCATACTGTTTTCTAAAATGGCTGCACCAGTTTATAACCCCACCAGCTGTTTTTTATTTTCTCCATAACTTCCCCTACACTTACTACCTATATTTTTAATTATAACCATCCTAGTGGGTATATAGTGACATCTCATCATGATTTTGATTCATATAGTAATGAAGACACAACTAATGCTATTTTGAATTTTTTTAATGTTTTATTTATTTCTGAGAGAGAGAGAGAGACAGCGTGAGCAGGGGAGGGTCAGAGAGAGAGAGAGGGAGACACAGAATCTGAAACAGTCTCCAGGCTCTGAGCTAGCTGTCAGCACAGAGCCCAACGCGGGGCTCGAAACTATGAACTGTGAGATCATGACCTGAACCGAAGTTGGACGCTTAACTGACTGAGCCACCCAGGCGCCCCACAACTAATGCTATTTTGAAAAGACAGGTCCAAATTAAATTATCAACTGGATGTGAAAGTAAATGTTCTAGAAAAAAAACAATAGGCAATTAAAAATAAAATAGTATTACAGTATTAAAATCATATAAGGCAAAACAAATGGGTAAATATAAAACACATGGCAGAGAGGAAGAATTTATAAAGATAAAACAGAATTCACATCCCTTTTTATATTCATGGCACATAGAGTGAAGAGAATAATTAACTGCTTTTATCCTTCTGTTGTGTCAGAATTTTTGCTGAAACTCCAGGTTGGATGTTAGATGTTTACATATTTTCAAAAGGACTGAGGGACATATTCCCACAGAGCTGTTGAGAGTGGTCTACACTTTGGCCTCCTACACATATACTTATGCTGTGTGTTTTTTAATGAATGAATACATGAAAAAAATATGTGTGAATGAAAGTTTAGAGACAGCTTTTAGGATGGCTCAATATTGCTGTTTACCAGTTGGTGAACTTGTATAATCATTCAACCTGAGCACCTATTTCTTCATAAAGAAGCATTAATAGTAATGCTTCCTAACTGCAAAGGCTGTCATGAAGACTACATGAAATTAGTTAATCCACTGTGAGAAAGTGTTCTGCAAACTGTAAAGAATTCTTAAAGGTTAGATGTTGTTATTACCCTGCTCCTTTGGGCTAGAAATACTGGAGATTGGGTTAAGTTTAAGCCCTTTTCTGTAACTGTCTTCTCCCAGACCTTTTCTTATTGAAGGATTGTTTCAATCTGAATCGGTGGCCATTGCCTGTCAAGGGTGAAGTAATAGTTCCTTTTGGAGAAAGTTTATAGTCCTTTTCTTGGGTGAGTTTCGAAGCATTACTCTTAGGATTGTCCCACATTATGGACTAACTTCCTGCAGGTCTTTTATGCTGCCTAGCTCTCACTTCCCTGGTGAGATGAGCTCATGGTGTTGCTTCAGTCCTGGGTTGTCTTCTAAGAGGTTCTTCTCCAAGGTGGACTCATGCAAATTATCTCCTTTGCTTGGCATGGTATGCTGTGACTTAGTTCAGCAAAATGCTATGATGATCACTACTTTTAACTTGAAGAATTGAAGCAGAGGGAGATTTCATAAGTTGCTCAAGATCATATAGAAATTCACAAACAGAGCAAGAGTAAGAGAGAGAATAGTGCAAATGTACAATCATGCTTGCAAGGAGTAGAATCCCAGCTCCCCCACTTGAAAATTGTGCTGACTACTTGTTGGGAGGAGCACTGGGTGTTATATGGAAACCAACTTGACAAGAAACTATGAAAGAGAAAAAAAAAA
>NW_027529429.1:253979-378332 GCF_008692635.1 Crocuta crocuta | reverse complement strand
ATATATATATTTATATATGTATATAAATAGTGGAATATTACTCAGCTATCAAAAAGAATGAAATTTTGCCATTTGCAATGACATGGATAGAGCTAGAGAGTATTATGCTAAGTGAAATAAGTCAGTCAGAGAAATACATATACCATATGATTTCACTTATATGTGGAATTTAAGAAACAAAATAAATGATCAAAGGGGAAAAAAAGAGAGGCAAACCAAGAAACAGACTGTTAACCATAGAGAACAAATTGATGGCTACCATAGGGGAGATAGGTGGGGGGATGAGTGAAATAGGTGATGGGGATTAAGGAGTGAACCTGTGATGAGTCCAGATGCTAAATGGAAGTGTTAAATTACTATATTGTACACCTGAAACTAATAATTAATATTACACTGTATGTTAACTAACTAGAATTTAAATTAAAAACTAAAAAAAAGAGACTAATCTTACTGCCTTACACCATAGAACTAGAGTAGAAAAAGAGAATAATCCATATTCTCTTTTGATTTACCTACTTACCAAGGGGAAATTAGGTTGCTTCTTTTTTTTTTTTTTTAAATTAAGTTGCTTCTATGCAGCAGGGACATGTAGAGTATGCTGGGAACCCACGATATCCCCTGAGGTGACTCTTAGTAGCTACCATGCCTGCTAGTAAGGGTTAATGGAAAAATATACCAAGAAAGGGCAGGATGGCTGAGAATTTGTACCCTTTAGGAATGAAGGTTTTGGTTACTCTGCCAAATTTTGACAAAGTTGGGATAAATGTGGTAGATATCAATTATGACCCCATTAACAATTATGGAAATTAGAACTGTAGTAGCTTTGAATATTTTCTATTTGCTTTTCATATGCAAATTTCTATTTTTACATGTGAACTTTTCCTTTCCATTTTTATTTTATGCACAAGTTATTGGAAATTAACTTTACAGTTTAGTGTCTACGTAACAGAATATTTGATTGAACTCTGACTGAATTTGAAGAATAGGGTATTATATCCAGCAAAGTATACAGTGACTGTCGGGATTGTGCATCTTGTTATTTTGTGGAAAAGGTAAGAACTTCTTTATATGCAGAATAGTTGTATCTTTTAAAATAGAAGTATTGAGTTGTTTTCTTGTTGTATGGGAGTTCAAAGGTGTGTAAAATGGTGCATGTGGAAGATGAGTAGTCAAAGGTGTGAACTCTGCTGTTAATCAGTTTATTGTGACTAAGTTACAAACCATTCTTTTTGGCCAGCTTTGTGAAAATGGATCAGAGTTCTTTAAATATGTCTTTGTCCACTGTAATGATGCCAAACTTTGACAGTTGAGGGCACTGGAGAGATATTGTAAGAATAAAGTTTTTTCTGTTTGTCTTTAGGTGAGGTAAAATTCAAATAACATAAGATGCAGCACTTAAATCATTTAAAGTGTATGATTCAGTGGCTTCCAGTTCATTCACAATATTATTGTATTGCAACTAATACTTCTAATTACAGAATTTTTCGCCATCCTCAAAAGAAACCCTTTTGTAAACAGTTGTTTCCCATTTTCCTGTTCCTTTAGTCCATGGTAAATACTTATCTGCTTTCTGTCCTTATTTGCCTATTTTAGATATTTCATATAAAAGAAATCACATAATATGTGTCTTTTTCTGTCTGACTTTCTTTCATTTAGCCTAATGTTTTCAAGATTCCCCCATGTTGTAGCATGTATCTGTACTTTTCTTTTTCTGGCTGGATAATTTTCCATTGTATGGGTACATAACTTTTTTTTTTTTTTTTACTGCACTCATCAGTTCATGTACATTTGTGTTGTTTTTATTTTTGGCTATTATGAATAATGTTGCTATAAACGTTCAGGTACAAATTTTTGTGCAGACATACATGTTTTCAGTTCAATTGGGTATTTACCTAAGAGTGGAATTGCTGAGTCATGTGGTTACTGTCGTTTAATAATTTGAAGAACTGCCATACTGTTTTCTAAAATGGCTGCACCAGTTTATAACCCCACCAGCTGTTTTTTATTTTCTCCATAACTTCCCCTACACTTACTATCTATATTTTTAATTATAACCATCCTAGTGGGTATATAGTGACATCTCATCATGATTTTGATTCATATAGTAATGAAGACACAACTAATGCTATTTTGAATTTTTTTAATGTTTTATTTATTTCTGAGAGCGAGAGAGAGACAGCGTGAGCAGGGGAGGGTCAGAGAGAGAGAGAGGGAGACACAGAATCCGAAATAGTCTCCAGGCTCTGAGCTAGCTGTCAGCACAGAGCCCAACGCGGGGCTCGAAACTATGAACTGTGAGATCATGACCTGAACCGAAGTTGGACGCTTAACTGACTGAGCCACCCAGGCGCCCCACAACTAATGCTATTTTGAAAAGACAGGTCCAAATTAAATTATCAACTGGATGTGAAAGTAAATGTTCTAGAAAAAAAACAATAGGCAATTAAAAATAAAATAGTATTACAGTATTAAAATCATATAAGGCGAAACAAATGGGTAAATATAAAACACATGGCAGAGAGGAAGAATTTATAAAGATAAAACAGAATTCACATCCCTTTTTATATTCATGGCACATAGAGTGAAGAGAATAATTAACTGCTTTTATCCTTCTGTTGTGTCAGAATTTTTGCTGAAACTCCAGGTTGGATGTTAGATGTTTACATATTTTCAAAAGGACTGAGGGACATATTCCCACAGAGCTGTTGAGAGTGGTCTACACTTTGGCCTCCTACACATATACTTATGCTGTGTGTTTTTTAATGAATGAATACATGAAAAAAATATGTGTGAATGAAAGTTTAGAGACAGCTTTTAGGATGGCTCAATATTGCTGTTTACCAGTTGGTGAACTTGTATAATCATTCAACCTGAGCACCTATTTCTTCATAAAGAAGCATTAATAGTAATGCTTCCTAACTGCAAAGGCTGTCATGAAGACTACATGAAATTAGTTAATCCACTGTGAGAAAGTGTTCTGCAAACTGTAAAGAATTCTTAAAGGTTAGATGTTGTTATTACCCTGCTCCTTTGGGCTAGAAATACTGGAGATTGGGTTAAGTTTAAGCCCTTTTCTGTAACTGTCTTCTCCCAGACCTTTTCTTATTGAAGGATTGTTTCAATCTGAATCGGTGGCCATTGCCTGTCAAGGGTGAAGTAATAGTTCCTTTTGGAGAAAGTTTATAGTCCTTTTCTTGGGTGAGTTTCGAAGCATTACTCTTAGGATTGTCCCACATTATGGACTAACTTCCTGCAGGTCTTTTATGCTGCCTAGCTCTCACTTCCCTGGTGAGATGAGCTCATGGTGTTGCTTCAGTCCTGGGTTGTCTTCTAAGAGGTTCTTCTCCAAGGTGGACTCATGCAAACTTTCTGAGGTCATTCTTCATACCATGGTCTCATATATTTGGTACACAGGTCGACAGACCAAGTTATACTCCTGATCAACCACATTGTGAATCAAGTATTAAGCATACATCATGTGTAAAATTCTGTACTAGGCTCAGAGAAGGTACAAAGTGAACATGGATTAGCATTCTTGTACTCAAAAGTATGCATCATTGTTAGATGTGCAAATGGTAAAATTTCACTTTGATTTAATTAGTTGGTTATTTGGAGCTACTTTGCTATGGCATTTTCTAGGATCATTTTCTTCCTTTCCTAGAAGAAAGCTTTACCACATAATTAGATCAGTTATTATATGTTCATATTATATCTCAAAGCCTGTTTTCTTTATTATCTCCTTTGCTTGGCATGGTATGCTGTGACTTAGTTCAGCAAAATGCTATGATGATCACTACTTTTAACTTGAAGAATTGAAGCAGAGGGAGATTTCATAAGTTGCTCAAGATCATATAGAAATTCACAAACAGAGCAAGAGTAAGAGAGAGAATAGTGCAAATGTACAATCATGCTTGCAAGGAGTAGAATCCCAGCTCCCCCACTTGAAAATTGTGCTGACTACTTGTTGGGAGGAGCACTGGGTGTTATATGGAAACCAACTTGACAAGAAACTATGAAAGAGAAAAAAAAAAAAGAAAATTGTGCTGATGGGGCATGTTCTATAACCCCCAGGATCCTAGATCCCTTAGCTATACATTAGGAATAATACTTTATGTGCCTCACAGAGTAACTGTATTAAATCAGATTATGTGTGTGTTTCCTGGCCTATGAGAGAGGTACTTAGCACTTGTTAACCATTAATTATTTGATTATTATCATTTTTTATATTCTCTGGTACACAAATGAAACTTTTCTTTGTCTTTTTAGAATAAATATTTATTTTCTTTTTCTTTTTTCCCCCCTTAGTTTATTGTTAAGTTGGTTTCCATATAACACCCAGTGCTCATCCCCACAAGTGCCCTCTTCCATGCCCATCACCCCCCTTCCCCTCTCCCCCACCCCCATCAGCTCTCAGTTTGTTCTCAGCATTCAAGAGTCTCTCATGGTTTGCCTCCCTCCCTCTCCCCAATTATTTTTCCCCTTCTCTTCCCCCATGGTCCTCCGTTAAGTTCCTCCTAATTATTTTCTTTTTCTTATCATGAAAATGACATGAAAAACAAATATGTGCAAGTTAGAGTCAATTCATGTAACAATTTTAAAGTCTTCATTTTCTGTTATTATTTTTTAATGTTTTTTATTTATTTTTGAGAGTCAAAGTGAGGGCGAGCAGGGGAGGGTCAGAGAGAGAGGGAGATACAGAATTCAAAGACAAGCTCCAGACTCTGAGCTAGCTGTCAGCACAGAGCCTGATGTGGGACTCGAACCCACAAACCATGAGATCGTGACCTGAGCTGAAGTCAGACACTTAACTGACTGAGCCACCCAAGCACCCCCATTTTCTATTATTAACAATGAAATTTTTTATGAGTAAATTTTTGCTTACATTTAGACTATTTTTTAATTTATTTTAGAGAGAGAGAATGAGAGAACATGAGATGGGGAGAGGGCAGAAGGAGACAGAGAAAGAATCTCAAGCAGGCTCCATGCTCAGTGCAGAGCCTGATGCGAGGCTGGATCCCATGACCCAGGGATCATGACCTGAGATGAAATGAAGAGTGGGAGGCTCAAATGACTGAGGCACCCAGGTTCCCCCAGTTAGACTATTTCCTTTGGATATTTTTCTAAAAATAGAATTACTGAATGAAAGAATATAAACATTTATAAACATTCCAGTAAATTTTGTCAAGTTGTTTTTCAGTACATTTGGGCCAATTTACAGTCCTATCAGCTGTGTAAGAGTATCATTCTCAGAATTGCATCAGTGGTCGGTGACATTTCATTTTTCTATTCTTACTTATTTTATAGTAAAAGGAAATTTCATTGTGATTTTCATATGTATATTTCGATCAGTTAGACTGACAGTTTTCACAATTTTATTGGCTATTTCCTAGTGAGAGATAAAGGCAAATTACAACCCAGGTCTATCAATAGCTAAAACCTCTATCCTTTAGTCACACCTTAATGGCCTTCTAAAGCTGGAGTTACTTAGTGGATGTATCTTCACTTACTTAGTGGACATATCTTCACTCAGCCCAAGTAGTCTTTGGAAGCCCAGCCTGAGCTCTTGCATCCTGAGTGCATAGACCATGGGATTGAGTGCAGGGGGTATGACATTGTGTAGCACATTAAGGAGTACAGGGATTAGGGGGATCTTTTTCTCTGCAAAGTGTGTCACAGACAACACAATGATACCTGTGTAGAAGAAGAGGATGAGAATGAGGTGGGAGCTACAGGTCCCCAGAGCCTTCGACATTGCTTCTGGTGAGTTCAACCTCAGCACAGAGCGAAGGATTAACACATAGGAAGAAAAAACCAGAGCCATATCACTCCCAATAAGGATCCATGCTAAGATCATCTGGTAAAATTTGTTCACAGTGATGTCATCACAGGCTAGACTGGTGACCCCCAAATTAGAACAGAGGCAGTGGTCAATTTCATTCTTGGAGCAATAGTGTCTCTGGGCAGCCAGTATTGGAACTGGAATAGTAAACAGGCCATTCCTGAGCACCATGAATCCTGTGGCTTTGACCACAAAAGCATCAGTGACTATAGAGGGGTATCGAAGGGGGTGACAGATGGCTATATATCTGTCCACTGCCATGCAGAGGAAGACACCAGATTCCATGCATAAGAAGCAGTGGATGGAATAGATCTGAACAAAACACTCAGGGAGGCTGATGGCCTTGGCATCAAACCAGAAGATAGCCAGGATCTTGGGCATGATGGTGGTGGCCAGGCCCATGTCCACAACTGCCAATACGCCCAGAAAATGGTACACAGGCACATGCAGCGTGGCCTCATTTTGGATGGTGATCAAGATGAGGATGTTGGCACCAAGAGCTAAGAAGTAGAGCAGAGCCAGGGGCAGGGAGAGCCAGTGCTGCCACTCATGGATGCCTGGGAGCCCCATCAGGATGAAGTGGGAAATCTGGAGGCTGGAACTGTTGGTAACACTGGTAGGAGTGTCCATGGCACAGGTGCCCTGTTAGCAGTGTCTGTCCATAAAACTGAAATGGCAAGAAGATTGCATTTTAAAGTTTAGCTTAGGGTCCTGATAATAGAGGCTCCCACCAAATGACCCAGTTCCTTTTATGTGTGCACAACCCTCAACTTATTTTGGCTCCTGGAAATATTCTACAAAGAACCAATAAAACAAGTCAAAATTTATTCTGAACTTAAAGTTTGAAATAGCCATTTATCATTGCCACTCATGTTTCTAATAAGTATGTTCAAACACATATGTATTGAGAATAATCTTATTACTAACAGATAACAAGTATTAATATTTGATTTCTTTCCATTATTTCCATTTTATAATTATATTTGTATTTCCAATTTACATCATTATACAGAGATAATGTTGTATCTTGCCTTTGTATTTATTTTAGTAGTGTGTTCTAGGACATAAAATAGGAGCTCAGTAAAAATTTATGACATGGATGAAAAAATAAACCACAACTTTCCAGATCATTAAAACCAATGTGGAATCTTAATTTTGATGATGGCTTTATATTTCCATATTTGGCTGTTCCATAATTTACTCACCACTATTTCCTTTGAGTAGGATTTTTAAAATGATACAAAAGTGATACCTACAAAGAACATCTTAAAATTTTTCTAGTAATATTTTGATTTTAACTGTCATACATGTACATGGTTAAAAGTCAAATAAAATAAAAAATATAAACAATGGATACTAAGACTTCTGTGCTTGGGGACTCCCAAATTTCTTCCTTTTCACCAGAGGCAGCCAGTAACCCAGTTTCTTAGGAATCTTTCCAGAGATAGTTTTTTCATGAACAAGAATATTCGTATATGTTATCTCATAAAAGACAAAAGCAAATGTTAGCATACTAATCATACCCTTTATCCTTTGTTTTCTTTCCTTTTCTTTCTTAACTTAATTATCTTGGAGACTGCTCCCTATCAAAGCTAAATATGCCACATTGCTAAGTGAATAATTTTCTACCACATGGATATCTGATAATTTAATAAGAACTTCTGACATTCAATTTGTTTCTGGTATTTTGCTTCTGTAAAAAAACAATGTACTAAATGTACTTGTTCATGTATCTTTATGCATATGTATAAGTTTATTTATAGGATAGTTTCTAAGAATGAATTTCAGGGTGAAATGGAAAAAGAAAGATTTTGATTGATATTGCCAAATTGTCTTTCAAGAAGTTATTCTGCCCCTGTATGAGAAAATGGATATTTTAAATAATCTTAATATATACTGAAATGTTGCTTCATGGAGACATTGTAGTACTTTACACACCCAGAGTTTGTTCAGGACTGTGTTATTTCATCACATCCATCCATTTCATCACACTCCAAATTAGGAAATTTAACTTAAAAATCTTTATTAATAGAGTGAGTAAAAATTGATATTTCAGTTTGGTTCAGTTTTCACTTCACTGTTGAATGAGCTTTGACATTCTCAAAGATTTATTTTCCATTTATGGGCTTCCTCATTAATTTTCTTTTCTGTCTTTATGTGCAACTTACCTCGTAGTATTAAATGCAGTAATGTTTTTCAAGTGTTCAGTGTGGAGTACAGCTTATTAATTTGTATGGATTTCATTATGCCTTTTTAAAAAACTTTCATTATATCTTAAGGGTATTACCTCTGTTGAATTGTCTGAAAATATTTCCCCCAATTCATTTTCCATTAAATTCTATCTATCTTGGGGCACCTGGGTGGCTCAGTCAGTTAAGCATCTGACTTCGGCTCAGGTCATGATCTCACGGTTTGTGGGTTCGAGTCCCACAGCAGGCTGTATGCTGATAGCTAGCTTAGAACTGGAGCCTGCTTCAGATTGTGTTCCTCCCTCTCTCTCTGACCCTCCCCTGCTCACGTTGTCTTTCTCTCTCTCAGAAATAGATAAAACATTAAAAAAAATTTTAATTCTATCTTTTCTAAAAAATGATTTACACACATGCATACACAAACTTTTATGTGGTCATAACAATTGTACTTTTTAATATTATTTCATGACTTTTAAACTTTTAATAATGTAAAATCCAGTATTTTAATAAATATTTATTAACATGTTCTTTACAAAAATGTATTTTAATTTTTAAATGAATTTTAAATGAATTTTCAAATGGAGTGAAAAAGTATCTACATTTATTTCACCCCACTAATAGTTAAACCATTGTTCCAGCACCATTCATAAATAAGCCTTTTTCCCCCATTATTCTGATGCCCTTATTTAGTCATATATTAAATTCCAACATGCATTCAAATGTCACTGTCCCCCAGGACAATCTTTTCTGTTTTTAGTGTCACTACCAATTGAATCATGTATTTACCACATGGTAAGGGAGATTCTTAGCAATAACTTAAAAAATGTTTTAAATTAATGTTAATTAATTTAAATGTTATTTTCTTGGAATATTATATGTATTTTTAAAGTTTATTTATTTCTTTTTGGAGAGAGAGAGAGAACAAGCATGGGAGGGGCACAAAGAAAGGGAGAGAGAGAATCCCAAGCAGGCTCTGCACATTCAGGACAGAGCCTGATGCAGGATTGGAACTTACAAACCAGGAGATCACAACCTAAGATGAGGTCAGGCGCTTAACTAACTGAGCCACCCAGGTACCGCTGGAGTATTATATTTAAAAATACAAATTAATTATGGGAAAACTGATGTCCTTACCCATTGATTCTTTCTTTTCAGTAATCTATGTTTTGGACCTTTTTGTTACAGATATTTGGGGGATTTTTCTATTAATATTACTTTTGTCTCTCTTTGTATTTCCTAATTGGCTTCTATTACCTAAGAAACCTTCTGATAAATTTGTTTCTTAAGACATTTCCCAAAATACAGCTCTTTTGCTTTCCAAAGCAAATTGTTTTTCAGTAGTATTTTTCCACATTTTTTTGGTAGAAGAAGGTATTTCCTACCATTAGATAAGATTGACATTGTAAGTCTTTATTTTGAGTCTTAAATTAAAATATTTATAAGTTTCTAAACAATATAATTAAACAGTGATAGACAACATCTCTGTCTAGGTCTGGACTTGAAGGAGAATGTCTTTAGAACTTTCCCTTCAGTGTACTGCTGGCTAATGCTTTTCTAATGAATGGTCTCTATTATTTACATGATTTGATGTCCATTTCTAGTTCCTGATTTTTAAAAAATCAGAAATGGGTAAATTCAATTGCTATCTCTTTTCAGGTCTTGGATCAATAATTTAAATGGGAGGATCTCCTGCTGGCACTGTTCTTTCAGCTTTGATAGCATACCTCTCCTGTGTCAGGCTCTCTGAGGCAGCCTTTGGTTGCTCTTTTGTAAGGCAGGGGTTTCTACTCTGCCAGAGGAGAGCTCAGCCAGCCTCCTTTTTCTCACTTGTTTTCCAGATCTCAGGCTTTTGTCTCTGTAGGGAAGATCTTAGGAAAGAGAGGTCCAAGGTCAGAAGGTTTAAATGAAGGAAGCGAAACGAAAAAGCCAAGGAGTGGGAGAAAGAGAGGCAGAGCAAATAGAACCCAGACTTAGGAACACAGAGCAAGAAAACAGCCCCCTGCCCTCCCGTCCACTTGGCCCCTGGTTACTCCCTGCTAGGAGGTCCTGGAGAGATCCTCTCCAAACAGAACTGCCTTCTGTAACTGCTTCTATTGTCTTGGCTACCCCTGTCTTTTACGTATTCTATTCTCTTGGCTATCCCTGTCTTTTATGACTTTGTTGCTGAGAGTACAACCTCTCCTCTCCCGTGGGGCCTGGGCTGTTGAACAGATTGGAGCCCAGAGTTGCCCTTGTCCTTCTTGGCTACTCCTTAGGTCCTCCATGAGACTCTTTTTAATCTTTTCTCCTGTGTATATCAAGGCTTGGTGTCTTTTGCCATAGCCCTCAATGGCCCCCAATGATCTTAGAATGTCATGCTTGGCTTAGGGACTAGAAGTACTCGGTCTCCAGTCCCATGGAAAGCACCACTAGGTGGTCACTCTCTTTTTGTAGGTTAACCATTTACTTTTTCTTTTTTCTTTTGTATTATTTTTAAAAAATTTTTAATGTTTTATTTATTTTTGAAAGAGAGATAGAGACAGCATGAGCAGGAGAGGGTCAGAGAGAGAGAGGGAGACATAGAATCCGAAGACACGCTCCAGGCTTTGAGCTGGCTGTCAGCACAGAGCCCGAGGTAGGGCTCAAACCCACGAACCTTGAGATCACGACCTGAGCTGAAGTCGGATGCTTAACTGACTGAGCCACCCAGGATCCCCTTACTTTTTCTTTTTTAAATTTAATTTTGTTTTAATTTTAATTCCAGTTAGTTAACATACAGTGTTATATATTAATTTCAGGTGTACAATATAGTAATTCAACATTTCCATACATCTCTCTCTGCTCATCATGACAATTGCACTCCTTAATCCCCATCATCTATTTAGCCCATCCCCCCCACTCTCTGCACTTTCCCTCTGGTAGCCATCAGTTTGTTCTCTATAATTAAGAGTCTGTTCTTGGTTTGTGTGTGTATCTCTTTTTCCCTTTTGCTTGTCTCTTGTTTCTTAAATTCCACATATGGGTGAAATCATATGGTATTTGTCTTTCTCTGACTGACTTATTTTGCTTAGCATAATACTGTCTAGCTCCATCCACACTGTTGCAAAGATTTTATTCTTTTTATGGCTGAATAATATGCATACCATATCTTCTTTATCCATTAATTAATCAAAAGACATTTGGACTGCTTCAATATCTTCATTATAGTAAGTAACACTGCTATAAGCATAAGGGTGTACATATCCTCTTGAATTAGTATTTTAGTATTCTTTAGGTAAATACCCAGGAATGTGATTGCTGGATTGTATGGTAGTTCTATTTTTAAATTTTGAGGAACCTCCATACTATTTTCCACAGTGGCTGCATCAGTTTGCATTCCTACCAAAAGTGCACTAGTATTCCTTTTTCTCTACATCCTCACCAACATTTGTTTCGTTGTTTTGTTGATTTTAGCCATTCTGACAGGTGAGAGGTGATATCCATTGTAGTTTTGATTTGCAATTTGCTGAGATTAGTGATGCTGAGCATCTTTTCATGTGTCTGTTGGCCATCTGTATGTTTTCTTCATATAAATGACTGTTCATGACTTCTGCTTATTTTTAAATTGGATTATTTGTTTTCAGGATGTTGAATTTTGTAAGTTTTTTATATATTTTTGATACTAACTCTTTATTGAATATGTCATATGTCATCTGGAAATTCATTTTGAATTTATTTTTATGGTTGGTGTAAGAAAGTGGCCCAGTTTCATTCTTTTGCATTTGGCTGTCCAGTTTTCCCAACACCATTTGTTGAAGAGAATGTCTTCATCCAATGTATTCACTGGATATTCTTTCCTGCTTTGTTGAAGATTAATTGACCATATAATTGTGATTTTATTTCTGTATTTTTCATTCTGCTCTATTGATCTATGTATCTATTTCTGTGTTATTACTATTTGTCTTGATCACTACAGTTTTGTAAATAACTTGAAATCAGAATTGTGATGCCTCCAGCTTTGCTTTTCTTTTACAGGGTTGCTTTGGCTATTCAGGATCTTCTGTGGCTTCATACAAATTTCATGATTGTTAGTTCTAGTTCTGTAAAAAAAATGCTGTTTGTGTTTTGATAGGATTTGCATTAAGTGTGCAGACTGCTTTGCATAGTATAGACATTTAAATAATATTTGTTCTCCCAATCCATGAACATCAAATATCTTTCCATTTCTTTTATGTCCTCTTCAATTTCTTTTGTCAGTGTTGCATAGATTTTAGAGGATAGGTCTTTCACTTCTTTGGTTAGGCTTTTTCCTGGATATCTTATTATTTTGGGTATAGTTGTAAATGATATTGTTTTCTTAATTTCTCTTTCTGATGCTTCATTATTGGTGTATAGAAATGTAACTGATTTCTGTACATTGATTTTGTATCCTGCAATTTTACTGAACTTGTTTATCAGCTCTAGCAGTTTTTTGGTGGAGTCTTTGGGTTTTCTTTGTATGGTATCATGTTATCTGCAAATAGTGTAAGTTTTACTGGTCACAGGTCCTTGCATATGCTTCTGCTTTGCCTTTGATCATGTTTCACCTTAATTTGATGTATATCTTCCATCTGACCCTGTTTAAAAGGGTTTTAAAGTTTAAGAGGACCTCAGGAAATATATTTTTTGATGTAAATTATTGATTCCAATCCCTTGACTATTTTTGGATCTTTGGCCAATTCCAGTCTCTTGATGTTTTGCACAAGATGAGTGTTCAGAGTTTCAGTCAGGCAGTCCATATTCACACTAATCTAGAGTTTTAGTTCTGAGACTTTTCTTTATTTTCTGGGCTGAAGTTCCTGTGTTTGTTACCAGTGCCTCTTAGACTGAACTTTGTATTGCTCTTGCTACTTGTCCTGCCTACTCCCTCCTCAACTAGGGTTCTGTGCTGATATTTTCTGCTTCATAATACATCTCTTTACAGTTTCAGAGATACCATCTGCTGTAAGCCCACTGTTATCCAACTTGACTTCTCTGTTAGAAAACTGAATGCTTCATGTTAAGGTTCATAATCTTGGCTGTACCTGAAATGACACCTGCTATGTCTTCTTTTCCCCTCTGGAACTGGATAGTACCCTTAGAGCATGGCTGTCAGAAATGGATGACCTGATTTTGGGTACCGACCCTTCCCAATAAACCTTGTGCTGTTCGTTTCCAATATACCCTGTGTATACTTCTGTCTTTCTGATAAGGGATTATCATTCTGAAGACACAAATGTTTGTTAAGTTCTGAACTATAAATTTGCACATTGGTCTTATTTTTTTTCTTTTGGTTTCATAAAACAAATAAGTTTTCCCTCACAGGGAATTTCTTCCTGGGCTTGAAGAACCCAATGAAATATCATGCATGCCACAAGTGTTCTCTTGTGTAAGCTGTGCACACTGAATTTTTCAAAGCTCTCTCAATCCAAGGCAATGTCCAGATCCTTCATACTCTTGAACATCCTCTATAGATTAATCTGGCATCATTTTCAGGAGTGATTTTGGTGGCTGAGATGAGAGTCAAATGTAGACAGCAGGGACAGAGTTGTAGGTAATTTCACTTAAGGTGACATGACGTTTGGATGGCAACACCTATAAGTCTTGGTCTACCCTTGTACCTACTGTTTTGAGTTCAGACACTGGACATTTTCTTCATTCTTATTCCTAGGCCAGGTTCTTTTTTCTCACAAAAGCTTATAGCTATTAACCCATTCTTTCTCTCATGGTTCTACTATATCATGGAGGGGTCATCTAGGTAATGCTGTATGTTGGTCCTGGTGTTGCCCACCACAGCACCCCCCCCCGCCANCCCGTCTTCTTCCTTACTCTCCCTAGATCAGATCTTGCTTGGTCATCAAACCAGGTGGTCCCATTCCCTATGAGAGGAAGCCACACCTAGCTTCTGGCTGCAGGGCCTTGGCCCTCTCTTGACATGGCACCCTGGGGTATGTGGTTCAAAATATTCCCTGCTGGGCCTGTTCCCTGGGGTCCCAATAAGAGGAAAAGACCTTGTTAAATCTTTGTTTGAAGAAGAGGCAGAAGTACTAATTGGTATCTGGGTGGTGGAAGCTTCATTTTGGATCCCTACAGGCAATGCCTGAAAAGGTGCCCATTAAAAACTCTGTTCTTAGGATTTGACTGGTAGCTTAATTTCTTCTCCTCCTTCTGTAGGTTAAACAGTGCAGCTCTTTGGTGAGTAATGGCCAAGGGTAGGCACATACAGTCTTCATCCACAAATTAGCTTTCCCACAACATTTCCAGATCTGGATTATCTGATAGGCTGCCTAGTATGGAAATGCTTGGTATCACTGGGGAAAATTGGAAATATCACCAATATTGATGATGTGTACATCATCAGAAGTCTATCTTGACCTTTTGTGTTATATGGTTATAGTCAAGAGAGGGGTCATGTATGTTAGAATTACTTCCTCCCAAGTAGGCAAACATCTTTCCCATCCTGGCTCAATAATAAGCTATTTATAAATCTGTTCCTCTTTGAGTGAGTCATAAGAAAACATTATGGAGGCATTTCAGTATGTGTCCTGGATTCTTCTGGTTCCAGAACCCCTTACCTCCCTTAACTGTCTTCCCTGATGGAAGTAAAGGAGCTGAGCTTACTGGATCAGATATAACCTTGAGGCACAAGGTTTTAATGAGGGACATTTGCCGGGTCCTCAGGAGACAGTTGGGAGATCAGAGGTAATTATTTCTTAAACTGTTCTGAAGATACTGTAATGTTCCACAGGTGGGCTAAGGCTTAAGAATGGGCAGCTTTGAGGATTATTTGAAGCAGATGCTCAGGAGGTCAGAACCACATTTCTTGGTACCATCCAACCCATCCTCCCACCCCACACCCCCAACATACACTGCATCATTCCTTGTGGGTGTTGAGGGGAATAGCCTGTGGTTAGGAGGGAAGAAAGGAGCAGCGTTGGGGAGGATATGGTATTTTTGACTGTGTGCCTCTGGATTACTACTACACAACATCCACCCATGGGATGAACGTATCATTCTTTGTCAAATCAAATGCATTGTCTCTGAATCACTGAAGTTTCTGTTGCTCTTAACCAGATTGCTACAAATGAATTATTTATTTCTTATAATTGAGTGAGAATAATATTACTATTTTCAGCTTTTGACAAAGGATTTTCACATATTATATCTCATTAGATTCCCACAATGTTTCTGTGAGGTAGGCTTTAATTTATTCATTTCACATGTGAGGAAACTAAGGCTTGAAAATGGTTAGCTTTGCTTACAGTCACAGAGCTGACATATGGCATAAATAGTACCTCAAATCAGGACCTTGACTTTTGGTCCAAAGTTTATTCCATGACACTAGAACTATAGGTGTAATCTAATCTCCCATTTTCCCAGCCCTTATGCCTTCTCCTGAAGTTACATAGTCTCCTTGGTGGCTGTGGTAAAGGTATGGGCAATAATCATGTGATTTCTCTTGGAGAAAAAAACAAAATGTTCTTTGTCATTTTAGTCAGTGCTGTTTCTTCTTTCTTGGATTATGCTCCTATGGTGACTTCTGCTCCTTTCCCTCATGCTTATAGACCACTTGTTGCTGTCACTGAAACTGAGATCAGCCCGACTGCATCTTTTCTGCCTGGAATGTGAATCTTATGCTCCAAAGCCCTCTCAGACCCCAGATCCAAGCCTCTGTGTGTCCTTGTGTTTTTAGTTCACATCAGAGAGTTGTGGCACTGGAGGTATTAAGGGGTGTTAGAGAGACACATACTCCCTAAATAATTCCTTATCTGCCTTGCTGTTTGCTTCCTCTACTGCTCACCTGTGGCCACCCAGACCTGGATGTTCTTCCTTGGCCCTGGAACAGTCACTGCTGACACAGAGACAGGGTGATGATCTCCTTGCTCAGGGATCAGGGGTTGGTGGATGTGAGGCCTTGTCTGATTTTGTCACTAAATAGATCTGTGACCCTTGGCCATTTCCTTCTTTCTAGACTGAAGTTTTCTAACCTACAAAACAATAGTATTTGGCACAGGATATATTGCAGATCTGAATAATTTTGTACACTGTTTGAAATTCTGTGGTAAATAGAACTGGAGGGAATGTCTGCCCATTTTTTCTTCTGTTCTCAATAATTTGGTGCAATTTAGAATTCTTTGGCTTTCACATGACAGTTATTACCAAGATCTTCTGTTTTTTCCAGGTCACCACAACTCTGAACTTTGTGTCTACCTCTGTATACCACCACCTTAAAGGAAGGGAGCTACAGGAAGAGATACAAAATATTCATTTGTGAAATGATTGGGGAATAATCCAAGGAAGAACCTAATCAATGATGGAGTCATCAGGGACCATTTATTCTGTAACCTGGGAATCAAGTGAAGTTTGGAGGAGTGGGATATCTCTAAATTAAGGGAATTCCCAGGTGTTAGGATTTTTGGCAGTTTCAGATGAAGGTTAGTGGTATAAGACTAAAGGACTGTATAAGGTCAGCCCTGATTAAATCCAATGCCAACATTCAGAACTTGGGAATGTGAGGATGATGGGAAGGGTTTTTATTTAACATTAATTCCTGGGCATCTACTTAAACCTGGTTATGTCAGGTGCTCCAGGTTATAGAATATATTAGGGTATCAAATTCTGGAAACTGGTTTCTGAACTTCTTGTCCTGTGCATTTCCCTCTGGACCTAGCTGATTTGCCTCCTCTGTGTTTGAGGTTCTTGCAAAAATATTAACTAAACTGAAAATCATTTTTGACTGTTTACTGAGACTTATGGGAGAAAAGTGATGGTGATGGTGTTGTTAGTGAGATCATAGATCTTGAGCTCCCAATATCCACATCACTGACTTTAACCTGCTTCCTTTCTTTGTAGTAGCCCTTCACTCTTCTAAGTGAGATGATCACCACAATTCTTTCCAATAATTCTCATCACTTCCCACATACTTTCTTCCTGGCTGGCATCCCAGGACTGACTGCTGCCCACATTTGGATCTCACTTCCCTTTTGCTTCATGTTCTTCCTGGCAGTGACTGGGAATGGTGTCCTGCTTTTTCTGATCCAGACTGAGCGCAGCCTTCACCAGCCCATGTTTTTCTTTCTTGCTATGCTCTCCTTTGTTGACCTGGTTCTCTCCCTCTCTACTCTGCCCAAGATGCTGGCCATCTTCTGGTTTGGTGCTACAGCTATCAGCTCCCACTCCTGTCTTTTACAGATGTTCTTCATCCATGCATTCTCTGCTATGGAGTCAGGAGTACTGGTGGCCATGGCCGTGGACCGCTTTGTGGCCATTTGTAACCCACTACATTATGCAAGCATTCTTACCCCGGTTGTTGTTGCCAAGATTGGAGGCCTGGTAGTGCTGCGAGGTGTGGGATTGACCATCTCCTTTCCAAGCTTGGCCCGTCGGCTGCCCTACTGTGGCTCTCACATGATTGCCTATACCTACTGTGAGCATATGGCAGTAGTGAAGCTCGCCTGTGGGGCCACCACTGTGGATAACCTCTATGCCTTTGCTGTGGCGATCTTTCTTGCTGTGGGGGATGTTGCCTTTATTGCCTACTCCTATGGGCAGATTGTGAGGACTGTGATTCATTTTCCTTCACCTGAGGCACGTGCTAAAGCTGGCAGCACATGTACAGCTCATGTCTGTGTCATCCTCTTCTTCTATGGACCAGGCTTTCTTTCTGTGGTCATGCAGCGCTTTGGCCCACCCACAGCATCTGCTGCTAAGGTTATCCTTGCCAATCTCTACTTACTCTTTCCCCCTGCACTGGATCCCATTGTCTATGGGGTCAAGACCAAGCAGATCCAGGAGCAGCTGCTTAAAATGATGAGGCCCAAGCAGATTGATCCCACCTGAGTGCAATTCTCATGAGCTGGACCTCAGGGTCAAGGGTGGTCTTTCCCTGTGGAATGGGAGGCCCACGGCCCAGATCATTTACCTGGTGGGACAGTCAAGAGAAAAATGAAGTTTTCTTGAGTGTTTGGAATCTCTTCTGAGGTCTATATAGTATTTAGATATTGGCTTGGAAGACGAGCTATCTCAAGAAAGTAATTTTTGGATATGTCTTTATTCTAAGAGTTTGTGATTTACTTGTGTTGACAAGATAAATGAATCAAGGAATTAAGAAACAATTAAAAAATCTATGGACCTGGATCAAGCAACTTAAGAGATCAGGGAGAGATGAACTGGGTGCCTATTTGTACATATGAGAACATGGGCCACTTCCCACCATGATACTGACACAGACAGTCTGTGGAAGTGGATAGGCCTTCAGTATAATTTTGGCATCACAGAAATAAGGGTGGCAAACTCTGGAGCTTCTTTAGAGTTTCAGGTTCATGAGAGAAACTCTTTAAAATATTCATGTTCCATCTGATTCTGGAAGTGCTTTTAGTCCATGTGCTTTCATTCTGTTACTGAGATGGACGACCCTCTATGACTTCTATAGTATTATGTTTTTTTAATCTCTGAGAATAATGATAATTGTTGTTTCATTTCTTCATTTTTAGTCTTAGGTGCAGAGCCTTGAGTTAAAGTTTATTGCACACAATAATTATTGTTCTAATTCTTTATTTTCTGTCTTGATTCCTAATTCTTTGGGCCATTCTCTTCTAGTTCCTAGTATTGGCACTCACTGTAATATGTTTGTTGTATGTTCCTACGTATTTATGTATCCTTGCAATATATGTAATGTTGGCTGTATGTTATATAATATACATAAGTCTCCTTTTTAGTTTCCCAAGTGTCTGTGCTTCCTCCAGCCATGGGTAGTCTGGGCTCTTCCTAATGGGAATGTACTCCCTGTCTTTATCCTTGCTATTCCTACTCATCTTGAACTTCAGTCCAAACCTCACCTCTTTGAAGAAGGTTTTATACAATAGACCAGGTCACTACTTTATGAACTCAAAATTCCATGTATATTTTTTTCATTATATATCACAATTCTATGTATATACATCATAATTATATATATATATATACAGCACACACACAGACACACACACACACACACACATATATATATGATCTCTGTCCCCCATCTTTACTAAATGGTGAATTGCTTTGTATCCTTAACATAGTACTGGCATATGATAGGCACTCAATAAATGTTTTCTCAATAAATGAATTTTATTATTTTAATGGATTGTATCATTACAGCATGTTTCTTCATTGATCATATTGACATATGTGTATTTTGGATTGAAAGAATACATAAATCTCAAAGTGTGACGTGGTAGGCACTCAGTAACTTTTTACTGAAGAAATTAAATATGTTGTCACAAAACTAGCATTGCAATCATAATTGCTTTTTTTACAGTCATAATCACTATTAACACTAATGTCTTTACTGCTATCACTGTGATTAACACTACCTTAACTATCAAATGTTATTTCATTTTTTAAAAATTTAAACTTGTGATATTTTGAACACTGTGCAGATGCACTGGAGAATGTGATTATTCTTAATAAGGCAACCTCACTGCTGTGTATAAACATAGAACAAGCAGAAAAATAGAATTTGTCTTCTTCTTATCTTCATTTGCTCTTCTTTTCTTCATTATTGCTTTCCTCATGCTGAGTATTTACCAGGCTCTTGGGGTATGATGACAAAATAAACTTGAAAATATAGAAACTATGATAAAATGTGATAGTGCTGTGGTAGATGTTGGTTCCAAGTCACAGATTAATTCTCAGTGGGAAATGAGGGAGGGGCAAGAAAAGGACATAGGTTGGGTCAGTTTAGAGATGCTATGAATGACCAGGTATGGGCCTGAGTTGTTGAGTGGGTAGATGGAGGGTTAGGGTTAAACTTATGGTACCTAATGGGAGTCTGCTTCAGTCTTTCTCCTAAATGGCTTCTTCTCTATGCCATACTCAATGATCTCATGTTTCCTCAGTCAAATATTAATCTTTGTTACTAGTAAGAAGATAGCACAGAAGCATTAATTCACAGTAGCTTAAAGGTGAAAACAACCTATATGTTTATTGGCTAATGGCTGGATTAACAAAAATGTAGTATACAGGGGCGCCTGGGTAGCTCAGTTGGTTAAGCCTCTGACTTCGGCTCAGGTCATGATCTCACGGTTCATGGTTTTGAGCCCTGCAACGGGCTCTGTGCTGACAGCTAGCTCAGAGTCTGTAGCCTGCTTCAGATTTTGTGTCTCCTTCTCTTTCTGACCTTCCCCTACTCACGCTCTCTCTCTCTCTCTCTCTCTTTCTCTCAGAAATAAGTAAAGCATTTTAAAAAATGTAGTGTACATACATCAGTGTTCAGCCTTAAAAGAAATGAAATTCTAAGACATGCTAACAACATTGATGAACCTTAAACATTATACTAAGTGAAATAAGCCAAACACAAAATAACAAATATTGTGTGACTCCTCTTATATTAAGTACCTAGAATAGGCAAATTCATAGAGACATAAGTAGCATAGAGGTTGACAAGGGCTTAAAGGAAAGAGGGATGGAAATTGTTAAACAGGTACAGAGCTTTTGTTTAGATGATGTTAAAATTCTGGAATAGATACTGGTAACGGCTATACAATATTGTGGATGTACCTACTGGCACTGAGTGTGTAACTAAAAAATGGCTAAAATGATAAATACTATGTTAAATATATTTTATCACAATAAAAAATGCCAAAAACCTCCCACTAACCTCAAGAAGACAGCTCTTCAAAGAAAAAGAAAAAAGTGGAAGCCTCATTCTTCTCCTATCTCTGCTTCATGGAGATGCACAGTAGCTATAGGATTGCAGAGGAAGATTCCTTAGTGGGAAGATGAGTGACATTTATTACCAATGGGTATAGAGTTCTCTATATGCTTTGACTAAACTCATTTTAAACAATATTCGTATGAATATGTTGTATCAGTATAAAATCTTGCTGATATGAGCAGGTCCTGTTGGTCAGCTCTTACTCCATGGTACCTTGAATCATTGAGAAAAAAAAATTTTCACATAAAGTCTCTCATTTGATGTTTACAAAATATATACGAAGCTGGAGCTCTCATTATATCCATTTTTTTTCCTGACAAAAATTTTATACTTTCTACTAAGTGAGGACCATACATTTTCTAACACTTCTCCTACTCTGGTTTGGTGGTATGTTCACTGCTCTTGTTCCCCAAGGGAATTTTTAGGACTTTTTTCCCCTGGAAAAACAGACTAGCAAACTAACAAGCATGGATTGGTGCTTCTGCTGTTCATGTCATTCATGTAGATCATTCTCCACCACTTCCAGTTGCTGGTATCTCTCCTTGTTGCTCTTCTTCATTAAATGATGACTAAATTAATGTCTTCCCTATTTTTTGACCTCCCATTACCCTGGTGTGAGACTCCAGCATTCATGTGAATGACCCATTGAACATTCTACATTTTCATATTCTTGACTTCTTCTCCCAAAGATCCCTATCTCATTTACCCATTTTCACAACATATCCTTGAATCTTTCTGGAGATCACTGTGTCTCCAACACATGTGTGGAGCATCTGTGCTTTACCTGTTTGTACACATACTCCTAGCATGATATTGAGATTCTGATTGTGTCTTAATCTTGTGCTTGAAATCTTCATGATCTTCACTTTCCACTGTTCTTTAACGTGGCTTAAAACATGCTACTATGGTTCCTGCTTATTCACCAGCCTCGGTTCCTGGGTACTACATTCCCAATTTAATGATTCTTCCAAGTCTTTGACAAAATTAATCTCTATTCCCTCTTGCCTCAGAAGTTCTGTATCCTCAGTGTACTCTCACAACTACCTTCAATTTTAACCCATTCTTCTGCTCACTAACTTGAGTTAGGAGGGCTTTTATGCACTCCCTAGAATGAAAAGTTCATATAATAAGAGTGTTACATAATTGTCATACTGTAGTTTTAATTTATAACCCTTATAATTTAATTTATAACTCTTAGGCTTCTGTGGTCATATATATATAATGTATACTCTGCCATGAGCCATGATGATAAGAATTGTTTATCATATTAATTGTTTTGTTTTGTTTAACTTCTAGTAGAGCATATGGGTTTGGTAGATATTTAATACCTACAGGATGGCTGAATGAATAAATGAGGCTTTGAACCAACTATGAATTAAATACTGTTGACTGGATGAATGGAAGGGCTGTACAATTGATGAAGCATTATTCCAAAGGAGAATTTGGCCATTGAGGTGGACTATAACTGCTTTATCAGAGATGGGGCAAGGGAAGGGTCTGCTGATATTAGGAGATATGATAAAGGAACTCTTAGCCATCTGATTAGGAACTCTGAGAATCAATATTTTCCTCATACTTGCCATGATATTGGAGTTGATATTCATGGACCTCACATGTCTCTCAGAAGAAAGGCAGAATGCTTAAGTCACCTGAGACAGGTGGCATTTAACTTAGGTTGGATCCTCTAGAAACAGAAACTGAGGCAGAAATTTGCATACAGGAAACTTATTGTGAAGTATACTTGGGAGTGACATCAGTCGGGGAGTGAGGGAAACAGGACAGAAAATAGGAAGAAGTTAAACTATGATCCTGTTACTCCAGTTGCCTGAGTTGATTCCATGGGGCCACTTTTGGACTGAGATGGTCCTTCAATGTTGTTTCAAAAAAGAGAGGTTCAGGTCTTTGTATTTGTACTTAGACTGGTCATTGGGTGAGAGCTGCACTCAGAAAGGAAAAGTAAACTTGAATGAGTCAACTTTTTGTCCAAGGGAGAGTGATTCAATTGTGAGCTTTTAGGAGCCAACACTCTCAGCAGATGGGAAGAATGAACATGTTTCACTACCAAAGAATTTAGTGCTCTGAGTCTGACCTGTGAGAATGAGAAACCTGAGCTTATAGTGAAATGTGGGCTTTTCCTAGTTCAGTGAGAATGAAGCTGCCTATGGCAGACATCAAGGTAGTGATGTCCAACACTGGACAGATGGACCACCTGATCAGATGCATGGGCCACTCCCTGCTCTGCCTCTCTGTCCAACCAGCAATCCCTGGGGTAGATGAATTAGCTCTGTGTGTCCCCAGGCAATATGGATGCTAACTTTGGCTCTTTCCAGAGGTGTCTATGTGTCTTCTGGGAGCTGACAATTGGTAATAACATCTTGCCTGCCCAATGTCTTATTCACAGTCACTGGCCCTACCTTGGGGAAGTATCAAGAATGGATGTGTTTCTCATGGTAAGATTACAGAACTGGGTATAAATTTGTGCATTACTTATAGAAACACCCATATACCTAAACTTTATACATATCATTTAATAAATATTTATAATAAACCAGTAAGATTTATGTTATTTGCTCTACCATCAGATGAAGCAATCTATACTCAGATAGTTTAAGTATCCTGCCATGGTTTCATTTGTAGAATATGAAAGGGGCAGAATTTAAACCTAGTTATCTGACCACAAAGCTTGTGTTTATCCCACTGTACTGTGAAGCCTCTGCCAGCTAGCTTATAATTATGAAGTTTAATGAGACATTTTCCTTTACTTGAGACAAACCATGAAGAAACTGAAAAGATTTCTATAATTAGGTAAAACAGAAAATTGTGGATGAAAATAAGAAGATCACAAAACACAGTGCTCCTGACATGATTAGTGTGTTCCTAATACAGCTAATGAGTCCTTCTAAAAGACAGTAGCCAATGGACTCTGAATTTTGAAGGATAAGAAAGACCAATTCAGGTAAAAGAGGAGGAAAGAATACATAAACGGTACATTTATAATACATTGGGGCGGGGCGCCTGGGTGGCTTAGTCGGTTAAGCGTCCGACTTTCGCTTAGGTCATGATCTCACGGTTCGTGGGTTCGAGCCCCGCGTTGGGCTCTGTGCTGACTGCCAGCTCAGAGCCTGGAGCCTGTTTCAGAGTCTGTGTCTCCCTCTCTCTCTGACCCTCCCCTGCTCACGCTGTCTCTCTCTCTCTCCTAGAAATAAATAAAAATTTTAAAAAAATAATACATTGGGGTATTCATATAATTCCAATATTGGAATACTTCAAGCAAAACATCTATATGGAAATGTGCTAAGTATAAGTCAAAGTAATACAAAATATAGCCTTTGAAAACCTTGCTTGCCAGTCAGTTATGATATTATTCCATAGATTAAATGGACTAAAGAATTTTAAACTCAAGTGATATGATGACTTTTGAATTTCAGATGTATTTTATAATCCCCTGCCTTGAGAATGAAGTGTGAAAGAAAGGGTTAATGGTAGGCCAGAGGATCTAAGGAAATAACCCAAGTGATAAAAGTTAGGACTATGCAGTAGGCAGTGACTCTAGGGGTTGAGAAGAATGAGTGGATCAAAAGGGGTTAAAATGTAGTCAACAGGAATGGTGACAAAATAAAAGGAGATATGAAAATAAATAAGAATCATTTAAAGTTTCTACACTGTGTGGGTAGATATAGTGATTATACAAAGAGAAGATAAAGGAGGTAGAGTGTATTTAGGAAGAAAAAACAAGTTAATTCAGTCTTGAATATATTGAGCATGTGCTATAGACTTTTAGGTATAGGTAAATGGAAAATGAATTTGCATTTCAGAAATGTATTTGAATTAGTAATCTAGATTTCAAAGAAATTAGACTATATAAGTAGTTTANGACTCGGCAGGTCCGCCAGCGAGTACTCACGGTATTCTCCCTAAAAGGATGTATCTGAACACATCCCAGTTATTGTTTCCTGAGGCTCAAGCCAAAGGTACATCCAGGAGCCCATAGCTGGATTAGGCTACGTGGATAGAGACCATTGCAGAGTGAAAGGTGCTTTCAGTCCTGCTATCTCATGGCAAAGAACATTCCTGATCACTTGGCTCCATCTCTGATTTGGTTACTTGGATAGCAGGATTTGTGATTATTTTTCCCATCTTTTTTTTACTCTTGATCCTAATATATATCTACTCCTTGTGGTGAGGGACTTGGAGATAAGGGCTATAGATGATAGCTCCAGACATGCCATTTTTTTCAGCCTTGTCCCAATGATTGTGGAACATCATCTAGTAAGGGAATGGGAAGTTCAAACCTTTCTCTGATTTTAGTTTTAAAGTGTCATCAAACTTTCAAAAAGCTGAAGCTCTAGGGCATGGTTTCCTTTGTAGTAAGAGATAGTCTTTCAAAGCCTTTGAGATGTCCACTATGTGAGAAAACACTTTTATTACAATATGTTACTCATTCATTTAAAACAGACCTATGAAGGACAGATACTGTAATAGGCTCTATAAAAAATATGTTATGACCTCTATTTTTTTTTTTTATTTTATTAAAACAAATTTTTAAATGTTTATTTATTTTTGAGAGAGAGAGAGAGTGCAAGTGGGGGAAGGGCAGAGAGAGGGAAACAGAGAATCTGAAGCAGGCTCCAGGCTGTCAGCACAGAGCCAGATGCGGTGGCTGGAACTCACAAACTACAAGATCATGACCTGATCCGAAGTTGGCGCTTAACTGACTGAGCCATCCAGGTGTCTCCCAACCCCTATTTTAAAAATATAAACATATATGTATATAATGGATTTCTTTTTTAAAAAGTCTATTTATATTTTGTATTTATTATATTTTAATTCATTTATATTTTTTACTTAGGATAAAGAGAGAATAAGACCAATTACTGAATATATGTATGTTTTATGAGTATTAATTTAACAGAGCAAAAGTAACCATGTAATTATTATTATCTAATAACCATAGCATGTGCTAGAGGCTGGTGTGTGTAAATTTGTATTATAAATATAGATTGCTATTACATTTATTAATAAATATAGAACTACTTATGCCATTTGAAAGAAGAAATTTCTCTTTCTGAAATGTGGATATGGAATGATGTCAATTAGATCCCCACCTCCACCTTTCTGGTAACAGAAACTAGGTAAATCTTACAAGAGGTTTGTCACAATTGATGTATTGCATCCTGTTTGTTGAATGTTGCTCTAAAATCTGGCTTAACTCTTTTGTGGTCCTAAAAAGTAGCACATTTTGTTCAGTGCTGGAAGAAGCAAGTCACTGCTTCCTTGAGGTAGGATGCGCTGGTGTCAATGGACTCCGTAGTGGTCAAAAGTGGGGAATGGATGAGTTCGTGTTCCAATTTCCCCTTTCTTGGTAAATTTCACCCCTAATAAATAGTTTTCAGGTACAGAGACTGAGTATGAAGTCTTCAGTTTGGTGGGCACACAGGGGTAAATTAGGGAGGAGTTGTAGGAGTTCTTATTGTAGGAACAATTACACATTCTCATCACGTTGGTTGTCGGACCAGGACTTGAACTCTGGTGAGCTGTCCTGAGGAAGCCCAGGCTGTGGTGTATGTTGTATCCCATTCACTGGAAAACAACCATGTTGGTTCTAGAGGTACTTAGTTTAAGAAGGTTATTCAAGATAGTAGTTTGTCTTCTCTCATTTACACTATTTGTGGGTGCTTGGGATGTGGGTATGATGGGATCTGAAGAGCTTCTTGGATCACAAGATGGAAATACGTGCTGAAGATGGCAGAGCAACACTGTAGAAGAGACTGTTATCTTGATGCTCTCCTGGCCACCAACCCTGACTTAAACGTGAGACACAAACTTGCTTAGTAGGTTAAACCCCCTACTATATTTTGGAGAACTGTTTTTTTTAATGTTTATTTATTTTTGAGAGAGAGAGAGAGACTGAGACAGAGACAGAGATAGAGTGTGAATGGGGGAGGAGCAAAGAGAGAGGGAGGCATGGGATCCAAAGTTCCAGGCTTTCAATTGCCCCATCTGTCAGCACAGAGCCCGACTTGGGGCTCAAACCCATGAGCTGAGAGATCATAACCTGAGCTGAAGTTGGACGCTTAACCAACTGAGCCACTCAGCTACTCCCAAATCCCAGGTGGGCTCTGTGCTGTCAGCACAGCCTCTCCCCCACTCACACTGTCTCTGTCTCTTTCAAACAAATACACTTTTTTTTTCAAAAAAGGACATTTAAAATATTATTATGTATATTATAAATGTTTTTTTCCCTACTTTCACTCTTATCTGTAATGGATTAGATTTTCTGCTTGTTTAGCATCATCCTTCTTTTTCACGAGACCAGAGTTCTTCAGCTGTCTGTAGATTCTTTTATCTGACTATTCATTGATGAGACTTATTGGTTTAGGTAGTTGGTGGCAGTTTCCTCAGAGGCTGTGAAGGTCACAGCTCCTGTTCCCTGGTTGTAAGACTCTGTAGGTCATTGTGCTGCAGTGTACTAATAGGTAGAATTCCCCCTCTGNTTCCCCGTTGAGGATGATGTTAGCTGAAGGCTTCTCATAGATGGCTTTGATGATGTTTAAGTCCCCCTCTCGTTCTTAAGAGGAGAATGAAAGGTGTACCAAGTTCTCTTTTTTTCTGCGGAAATCGGGAAGCTTTTTATTTTTATACCTGGAACCAGAGATGTTACAGTATACTATGCTGAAGTGTCAGCTACATCTGCATACTTTTTGTCCATTTCTAGCTTGTACCCTACCTTGGAATTGACTTTGATTCTATCTTGCCTCACTGCAACGACAGGGTTTGGAGATCAGCAACATCTTTTTATATAAGGACCTGATGTCCTAGCCATGTTGTACACACAGAAGACTACACTGACCCAGCTGTTCAGGCAATACAAGAATAATAACCTCATGAATTTGTGAAGGGTTGCTTTCAATTTTTGTCATCAGTTCCATTGATTCTAAACTTGGAGTATTATCTGGATCTCTTAATGAGCATATTTCCCACCTCTGCATCAGGCTTTAACTTGTCCTATGTCTCCTTCCCTAACTCATAATTCTCCATACTAGTACTTACATTGATTTGCAGCCTCTTCATTCTGGTTTTTCTATAAAGCCAATCCAGTGTGGCTTATGAATACCAGAAATTTCTCAAAGTATTTAAACTAATCCTTGTACACTTCACCACAGCTAGTCCTGGTATTGAATTATCTTATTTTCATATTTTTTAAATATTTTTTTATTTATTTCTAGGAGAGAGAGAGAGACAGCGTGAGCAGGGGAGGGTCAGAGAGAGAGGGAGACACAGACTCTGAAATAGGCTCCAGGCTCTGAGCTGGCAGTCAGCACAGAGCCTGATGCGGGACTTGAACCCAAGAACCGCGAGATCATGACCTAAGCGAGAGTCGGATGTTTAACCCACTAAGCCACCTAGGCGCCCCATTATTTTCATATTTCTTTAGCTATTAAAAGGAAACATTGGCAGATATGGGAAGTAAATCACATTTTCAGTGCAACATCTTGAATCAGAATTATTACACCTTTAATTTAATCTTTTAATATTACTTGTGTTACATACATTTTATGTGCTAGAGTAGACACCAAGAAGACAGGAGTTTTATGTGTTGTTTACTTCTCAATATTAAGTGCCAGACTTACTCCTCAACACAACAAACATATTGATAATTATTTGTGATACAAGATGAATCCACAAACTTGATACCTCTGGTGTGAATACTTTCTATCTTTTTTGGGTAATTTTTAGTTTGCTTTTCTGTTAAGGAGGGCAGGTCTCCCATCCTAGAATTAGATGCTCCTCATCTAAGAGAGACAGGGTGACTCTTGATAGAAGGAAGCTCAGGATTGCTGTGGGCAATTGAAAGTGCAGATTTCTCACTCTTTATCTCTTTTGTTCTTAATAGTTGAGATTGCTTACAAGGAATTAAAGGGTGATCAAAGTAATGATGGTTACAACCTAGTAACTCTATTTTCAGTAAGTGATGACTGCAAAATATAGATGGGGCCAGAGGACAAAGAGGAGGCCATCAAATTTAATTTTCTTACTTCTAGATCTTGGGATCCATTCCTACTTCTTCCCCCCACCTTGACATGGGTAGATTTAATGTGAAATTTGGGCTGCTAGTACAATTACCCAGCCATCTGCAAGGAGGATTGCATGACCCCCATAAAGAGAGCCATGGAAGAATGTAAAATGTAAAAAGAATCATTGGCTTCTGGGGCTTTCTCTCAGGGAAACATATCTTGGGGTTCCTATGCAGGTATGATATTGAATACGATGTACAAGAGCCTACTGCTATATTTACAGATCCTCCAGCAGGCAGTGAAACAGACAGAACATATTTCCTATGTCTGATGTGCATTAACCCCACACACTGCCCAACTATATTGGTGATACTTCTTTCTTTTTTTCTTTTTTAATATTTTTTTATTTATTTCTAGGAAAGAGAGAGAGACAGCGTGAGCAGGGGAGGGTCAGAGATAGAGGGAGTCACAGACTGAAACAGGCTCCAGGCTCTGAGCTGGCAGTCAGCACAGAGCCCGACGCGGGGCTCGAGCCCACGAACCGCGAGATCATGACCCAAGCGAAAGTCGGACGCTCAACCAACTAAGCCACCCAGGTGCCCTGGTGATCCTTCTTTCTACACGGTAAACCAAGCAAGGGAGAGGAGAAGGGAAAGATAGAGCAGAAATTTCATTCCTAGTATTTCCCCCTTGTGGTGAGAGGAAGAAGAGCCTTCCTCTGGAGGTGGAGTGGAAGAATATGAAGTTCTTCCCCAATAGGTAGCAGATGGCTCCTTTCAGGTTCTGAATGAAGTAGATAATGTTAATGGGGAAAGGGGGTTGGGATTGGAAAAAGGGAATGGGGATGGGGGCAGGATATTTTGTGTGTGTATGTGTATGCTACATCATAAATTATGTATCGATAAATTTCAAGAGATCATATATATTCTCTTAACAAACAGAATTAAGATGGAAAACAATAACAATAAGATGCCATGAAAAGCCCTAAGCACTTGGAAATTAATCACTTCTAAATAATCCCTGGTTTAAAAAAGAATCACAGAAGAAGTTAGAAAATATTTCAAACTGTTGTTGATAACATTTCATAAAAGTTGTGGGGCACAGCCAAAAAGAAATATAAGATAAATTTATAATTTTCGCTGCTTAAAATAGAACGAATGAAGATTTAAAAGCAATTATTTGAGGAGGGGCAAGATAGCGGAGAAGTAAGGAGCTCCGTACTTGGAGTCACGCCCATATATCACACGGAAAAGATCTGAAGCCATTGGAAAACTTACAAAACCTGAGAGATTAGGAGAAAAAGGACGCAGAATCCACAGAGAGAGCCTTCTAACATGAGTGAGAACTGGGGAAGATAAAATCAGGCCGGGATCAGAGACTCCAGGGTCGGAGGCGATCCCCTTCTACCCTCTATGGGGAGTAAGAGGGGAAAAGGAGAGAGTCCGAAACAGAAAAACCTCCGCTCGAGGGGAAAAAACCTCCGCTCAGGGCATAGAAAGACTACTTGCCAAATACCTGCACGCCAGGTCCCCTCGCGCCAACTGGTCCCGGGGGGGCTGAGCCCACAGACTGCTTCTTTGTGCTGGCTCCTGGCGGGCTGGACTTCAGAGTAGTGGCGCGCCTGCCGCCATTGTCCTCCCGGGCGGCTTGGGCCCCAGAAAGAGCCGCGCGCGCGGACACCGGGCGTCCGTGCTCCTGGCTGGCTGGAACTCTAGAAGGGAGGCAAAGAGGTAAAAACTGGGAAATTACCTGTGAGTTCATGTTTTGGGTGATGAGCCATAGACGAACCTGGTTTTCCTCACTCCAGCGGGCTCGGCGCACCCGANTACCCTCTATGGGGAGTAAGAGGGGAAAAGGAGAGAGTCCGAAACAGAAAAACCTCCGCTCGAGGGGAAAAAACCTCCGCTCAGGGCATAGAAAGACTACTTGCCAAATACCTGCACGCCAGGTCCCCTCGCGCCAACTGGTCCCGGGGGGGCTGAGCCCACAGACTGCTTCTTTGTGCTGGCTCCTGGCGGGCTGGACTTCAGAGTAGTGGCGCGCCTGCCGCCATTGTCCTCCCGGGCGGCTTGGGCCCCAGAAAGAGCCGCGCGCGCGGACACCGGGCGTCCGTGCTCCTGGCTGGCTGGAACTCTAGAAGGGAGGCAAAGAGGTAAAAACTGGGAAATTACCTGTGAGTTCATGTTTTGGGTGATGAGCCATAGACGAACCTGGTTTTCCTCACTCCAGCGGGCTCGGCGCACCCGACAGGCAAACCCCCGCCATGCTCGCCAGCCCGACCCAGAGAAGGAAGCAGCAATTCTGACTCCACCCCCAGAGTTCAGCAGGGGGCCTGGAATTGCCCGAGGGGATCGCCTGGGAAGCTGTGTCTAAGGCAATTTCAGCGGGGCACGCGGACTGGGATTTGGAGATTGGGACTGGTCTGGGTTGAAGAGTGCAACCAACTTTGGCTGTGCCCCCAGTACGGGGAGTTTACATGCCCAAAAAAGCGAGGTGCAGCGCTTGGTTCAAGAAGGGACTGGAGCACCGTTACTCTCCTCCCCACAACAGCCAAGGCAGAACTCCCGCCTAAGGCATTGGATTACACCACGCCCATCCCGGCTTGAGAGCTGCCCTCCCCCCTCCCCCTTTTTTTTCTTCTTCTTTCTCTTTTCTCTTTTTTTTCCCCAGAACACTGACCTGATTAACTCTGGTCTCCGGCTTGCTTAAACAATCACAACGAGTCCATTCTATAGAGGAAAATTCTACACCTACCGACATTTTCATCTCTTTCTCTCAGGAGTAATTAGACTATATAGTTTCTCTGGATAATACCAGCCTCTTTATCTCACCTATCCAACCATATTCTACCCTGTACCTCTTTGAAAAAAGCTTCTTATCCCTTCTGCCTGTTCATTCTATTTCCAATTTTGCTTCATTCCTTCCCTGTCTTCTCTCTCTTTCTCTATGCTCTTCAACCACCACTGCATNAGATTTTAGAATAATAATGGCAAAATTAATAGCTGGGCTTGAAAAACACATACAGGACATCAAAGAAACTATGAANAAAACATTCCATGCTCATGGATAAGAAGAATAAATATAGTTAAGATGTCATTACTATCCAAAGAACTCTACACATTCAATGCAATTCCAATCAAAATTGCACCAGCATACTTCTCAAAACTAGAACAAACTATCCAAAAATTTGTATGGAACCACAAAAGACCCCGAATAGCCAAAGTAATACTGAAAAATAAAACCAAAACGGGAGGTATCACCATCCCAGACTTTAGCCTCTACTACAAAGCTGTCATCATCAAGACAGTATGGTATTGGCACAAAAACAGACACATAGACCAATGGAACAGAATTGAGAACTCAGAAGTGGACCCAAAAGTATACAGCCAACTGATCTTTGACAAAGCAGGAAAGAATATCCAATGGAAAAAAGACAGCCTTTTTAACAGATGGTGTTGGGAGAATTGGACAGCAACATGCAGAAGAATGAAACTAGATCATTTTCTCACACCATGCACAAAAATAAACTCAAAATGGATAAAGGACCTGAACGTGAGACAGGAAACTATCAACACCCTAGAGGAGAAAGCAGGAAACAACCTCCTTGACCTCCACCGTAGCAACTTCTTACTTGACACATCCCAAAACCAAGGGAATCAAGAACAAAAATAAACGATTGGGGCCTCATCAAGATTAAAAGCTTCTACACAGCAAAGGAAACAACCCACAAAACTAATAGGCAACCAACGGAATGGGAAAAGATAGTTGCAAATGACATATCAGATAAAGGGTTGATATCCAGAATCCAGAAGGAACTCACCAAACTCCACACCCAAAAAGCAAACAACCCAGTGAAGAAATGGGCAGAAGATATGAACAGACACTTCTCCAAAGAGGACATCCAGATGGCCAACAGACACATGAAACGATGCTCAGCATCCCTCCTCATCAGGGAAATACAAATCAAAACCACACTGAGATACCACCTCACGCCAGTCAGAGTGGCTAAAATGAGCAAATCAGAGAACTCTAGATGCTGGCGAGGATGTGGAGAAACGGGCACCCTCCTACACTGTTGGTGGGAATGTAAACTGGTACAGCCCCTCTGGAAAACAGTGTGGAGGTTCCTCAGGAAACTAACAATAGAACTCCCCTATGACCCAGCAATAGCACTGCTAGGAATTTACCCAAGGGATACAGAAATGCTGATGCATAGGAGCACATGTACCCCAATGTTCATAGCAGCACTCTCCACAATAGCTAAAACATGGAAAGAGCCTAAGTGTCCATCAACAGATGAATGGATCAAGAAGATGTGGTTTATCTATACCATGGAATACTACATGGCAATGAGAAACAATGAAATCTGGCCATGTGTAGCAACATGGATGGACCTTGAGGGTGTTATGCTGAGCGAAATAAGTCAGGCAGAGAAGGACAAATATCATATGTTTGCACGTATAGGAGGATTAGGAGGAACTTGACGGAGGAACAAGGGGGAGAAGAAGGGCGGAAATGGTGGGGGAAAGGGAGAGAGGCAAACCATGAGAGACTCTTGAATGCTGAGAAGCAAACTGAGGACTGATGGATGTTGGGGGGAGGGAGGTATGGACATGGAGGAGTGCACCTGTGGGGATGCGCACTGGGTGTTATGTGTAAACTAATTTAACAATAAAGTATTTGTAAAAAAAAATAAAAATAAAAAAATAAAAGCAATTATTTATGTTGACAACTTGAGAATTTAGAGAAAAGGAATAAATTAAGCCCAGGTAACCATGAGTAAGGAATTAATAAAGATAAGAATAGAATCAATAAAATTGAAAAGAAAAACAATAGAGGAAATCAATCAACGAAAGAACATAGTTGATTCTTTGGAAAGATTAATAAAATTAATAAAGCCCCGATAAGACTTGTAAAAGAAAAAGAGAGAAACACAGAAGATCAATATGGATCAATATGAAGATGTTATCATACAGACAATACAAAATATTAAAAGGATATAAAGGTTTGTTACCACTTTAAACCCAAAACCCTAACAAATTTACCTATTAGATTTTAGGGCACACATTATGTGAATTCTAGCTCCCATACATCCTAAGTGCAGGCTTGTCATTAGGAATCTTCAAGGATAGTGTTTCTTTTCTCCAAGAAAGTATTTTTTCCCTTGTTTTCCATTTCCTTCCTCCTTTCTTCCTCTTCCTCCTCTCCCTCTTCTTCCCTCCCTTCTTCCCCTTCCTCTTGTACTATCTCCCTCTCTTCTCTCCATCTCATCTTCCTTTCTTTTCTTTTTTCTTTCCTGTGATTCCCCTTAATTATCAGCTAAGAATGTCTCCTTCTCAGGTTGTCCCCTTAAGGGAGACTGTATTGTAATAGAATTTTCCAGAAAAACGGAACTACAGTAATCCTTGGATTAGGGTAACTTGTTCTGCGAGTGTTTCATAAGATGGAGCAAACATTCCCCATAAATTTTAAACCTGATAAACGAGCTATGTCTTGCAGTAGGAGTAGTATATGGTGCATAATGTCACATGATCACAACTGAGCTAATGGGTCTTAAAATTTGCTCTGATATACCAGTCCTTTGGATTACAAGTATGTTTCCAGAGCGAATTACTCTCACAAACCAAGGTTTATAAGAGATTTGTTATAGGAATCGGCTCATGTGGTTATGGAGGCTGATAAGTCCCACAATCTGTCTGCAAATGAGAACCAGGAAAGCCTGTGGTGTTATTCATTCTGAGTCTCAAGGCTTGAGAAGCAGGAACGCACTGGTGTAAATCCCAGTCTGAGGCCAGCGGGTGCTAGTGTAAGTGTGGGAGTCTGAAGGCTCAGGATCCAGGTGCTCTGATGTTCAAATGTAAGGAAGAAATGGACAACTCAGTTCAAGATGAGAGGGAATTCCCCCTTCTTTTGTCATCTTCTGTTCTATTAAGGCTTTCAATAGATTGGTTCATGCCGGCCCACATTGGTGATGGTGGGTCTCTTTACTCAATCTACTGAACCAAATGCTAATCAATTCCAGAAATATTCTCACAGGTACACCCAGATGTAGTGTTTTGCCAGCTATCTTGGCATTCCTTAGCCCAAGTAAGTTGACACATAAAACTAACCATCAGGTATATGAGCTCCCAACAGACTCCTTCCTTCCCCTTCTGGACTTTGTGATTTTTCTGCAACAAATGTGATCTGTAAATATAGACTGGACCTGGACACTCTCTTTATGCTAATGACAGTATAATGAGAAAAAAAACATATAAATGGAATGAGTAGACATTAGCTGTCAAGGTTTATATTTTTAGTTGATTCCAACGTGAAGGAAAGTCTGAATAGTGTGTGAGCCTCTATCAGCAAGAGAATATGAGGACATGAAGGAATTAATTTATGTATAAAATACGAGCCCAACACTATTCTAAGTGGTATTTATATATTGATTCTTTTAATCTTCATGAGAACCCTGTGACATAGGGGTACTATTATTATTTTCATGTTAAATAAGGTAACAGATTCAGAGACATAAAGTGAATTTTTTTAAGTAACACAGCTTATAAGTGACTGGGATATTTTTAAATTTAATTTATTTTTTAATTTACATCCAAGTTAGTTGGCATATAGTGCAACAATGATTCCAGGAGTAGATTCCTTAATGCCTCTTACCCATGTAGGCCATCCCCTCTCCCACACCCCCTCCAGAAACCTTCTGTTTGTTCTCTATATTAAGAGTCTCTTCTGTTTTGTCCTCCTCCCCGTTCTTATATTATTTTTGCTTCCCTTCCCTTATGATCATCTGTTTTGTATCTGAAAGTCCTCATATGAGTGAAGTCATATGATATTTGTCTTTCTCTGACTAATTTCAGTTAGCACAATACCCTCTAGTTCCGTCCATGTAGTTGCAAATGGCAAGATTCCATTCTTTTTGATTGCCAAGTAATACTCCATTATATGTATATATATACCACATCCTCTTTATCCATTCATCAGTTGATGGACATTTGGGCTCTTTCTGTACTTTGGCTATTGTTGATAGTGCTGCTATAAACATTGGGGTGCATGTGCCCCTTTGACACAGCATACCTGTATCCCTTGGATAAATACCTAATAGTGCAATTGCTGGTTTGCAGGGTAGTTCTATTTTTAATTTTTTTGAGAAACCTCCATACTGTTTTCCAGAGTGGTGGCACCAGTTTTCTATCTGACCAAGAATACAAAAGAGATCCTCTTTCTCCACATCCTTGCCAACCTCTGTCGTTGCCTGAGTTGTTAATGTTAGCCATTCTGACAGGTATGAGGTGGTATCTCATTGTGGTTTTGATTTGGATTTTCCTGATGATGAGTATGTTGAGCATTTTTTCATGTGTTGGTTGGCCATCTGGATGTCTTCTTTGGAGAAGTGTCTATTCATGTTTTTTGACCATTTCCTCACTGGATTATTTGTTTTTGGGTATTGAGTTTAATAAGTTCTTTATAGATTTTATATACTAACCCTTTATCTGATACATCATTTGAAAATATCTTCTCTCATTCTGTCAGTTGCTTTTTAGTTTTGCTGATTGTTTCCTTCTCTGAGCAGAGCTTTTTTTATTTTGATGAGGTCCCAATAGTTCATTTTTGCTTTTGTTTCCCTTGCCTCTGGAGACGTGTTGAGTAAGGAGTTGCTGCAGCCAACATCAAAGAAGTTTTTGCCTGCTTACCTCTCTAGGATTTTGATGGCTTCCTGTCTTACATTTAGGTATTTCACTCATTTCGAGTTTATTTTTGTGTATGATGTAAGAAAGGGGTCCTTGTTCATTTTTCTGGATGTCACTATCCAGTTTTCCCAGCACCACTTGCTGAGGAAACTATCTTTATTCCATTGGATATTCTTTCCTGCTTTGTCAGTGATTAGTTGGCCATAGTTTCTGGGTCCATTTCTGGGTTCTCTATTCTGTTCCATTGATCTGAGTGTCTATTTTGTGCCAGTACCATATTGTCTTGATGATTACAGCTTTGTAATACAGCTTGAAGTCCAGGATTGTGATGCTTTTAGCTTTGGTTTTCTTTTTCAAGATTGCTTTGGCTATTCGGGGTCTTTTCTGGTTCCATATGAATTTTAGGATTATTTGTTCTAGCCCTGTGAAGAATGCTGGTGTTATTTTGATAGGTATTGCATTGAATATGTAGATTGCCTTGGATAGTATTGATAGCTTAACAGTATTTGTTCTTCCTATCCAGGAGCATGGAATATTTTTCCATTTTTTTGTGCTTTCTTCAATTTCTTTCATAAGATTTCTTTAGTTTTCAGTGTATAGATTTTTCATCTCTTTGGTTAGATTTATTCCTAGGTATTTTATGGTTTTGGTGTGATTGTAAATGGAATCGATTCCTTGAGTTCTCCTTCTGTTGCTTCATTGTTGTATAAGAATGCAACCAATTTCTGTGATATAAAATAATATATCCAGTTTTATATGAAATAAAACCGATTTTATATCCTGCAACTTTGCTGAATTCATGGATCAGTTCTAGCAGTTTTTTGGTGGAATATTTTGGGTTTTCTATATAGAGTGTCATGTCAGCTGCAAAGAGTGAAAGTTTGACCTCCTCCTAGCCGATTTGGATGCCTTTTATTTCTTTGTGTTGTCTGCTTGCTGAGGCTAAGACTTCCAATATTATGTTGAATAACAGTGGCAAGAGTGGACATCCCTGTCTTGTTCCTGATCTTAGGGGAAAAGTTCTCAGTTTTTCCCCATTGAGGATGATATTAGTGTTGGACTTTTTTATGTGGCTTTTATGATCTCGAGGTATGATCCTTCTATCCCTACTTTCTTGAGGGTTTTTACCAAGAAAGGATGCTATGTTTTGTCAAATGATTTTTCTGCATCATTTGAGAGGATCATGTGGTTCTTGTCCTTTCTTTTATTGATGTGATGAATCACATTGATTGTTTTGCGGATATTGAACCAGCCTCTCATCCAGGTATAAATCCCACTTGGTTGTGGTGAATAATTATTTTAATGTATTGTTTGATCCGGTTGGCTAATATCTTGTTGAGGATTTTTGCATCCATGTTCATCAGGGAAATTGGTCTATAGTTTTCCTTTTTAGTGAAGTCTTTGTCTGGTTTTGGAATCAAGGTGATGCTGGCTTCATAGGAAGAGTTTGGAAGTTTTCCTTCCATTTCTATTTCTTGGAACAACTTCAAGAGGGTAAGTGTTAGCTCCTCCTTAGATGTTTGGTAGAATTCCCCTGGAAAGTCATCTGACCCTAGACCCTTGTTTTTTTGGGAGGTTTTTGATTACTAATTCAATTTCTTTACTGGTTATAGGTCTTTTAATTTTTCTGTTTCTTCCTGTTTCAATTTTGGTATTTTATATGTTTCTAGGAATTTGTCCATTTCTTCCAGATTACCCATTTTATTAGTGTATAATTTGCTCATAATATTCTCTTATTATTGTTTGTATTTCTGCTGTGTTGGCTGTGATCTCTCCTCTTTCATTCTTGATTTTATTTATTTGGGTCCTTTCCTTTCTCTTTTTGATCAAACTGGCTAGTGTTTTATCAATTTTGTTAATTCTTCAAAAAAACCAGCTTCTGGTTTCATTGATCTGTTCAACTGATTTTTTGTTTGTTTCGATAGCATTATTTCTGCTCTAATCTTTATTATTTCTTGTCTTCTGCTGGGTTTTTTCCTGTTTGTTTCCAGCTCTTTAAGGTATAAGGTTAGGTTGTGTATCTGAGACCTTTCTTCCTTCTTTAGGAAGGCTTGGATTGCTATATACTTTCCTCTTAGGACCACCTCAGCTGCATCCCAAGGGTTATGGGTTTATTTGATATCCTGAAGGTGACTACTGTTGTCTGAACTGGAAGTCCAAGAGCCAGATTGGGAAACAGAGCTGAAGCAGGACATAAAGATCAGCCTCCATGAGCACAGAACAGAGCAAAGAAAGAGCAAATGGCTTTGTGGCCACATAGAGAATAAACAGCATTCTAGGTTGACCAAACTGTTTGCCTCCTGTGGCTGAACCCAGGAGGTCAAGGAGAAAAAGATCACACAATGAATCTGACTGGTTTTACTTTGACTTCTTTATCACAAATCCACAAGAATATTCAACAGTGTCTGCAACTGGAATGATTACCCACTCAGAAATGTGGTTCTAAATACATTGAAGATGTAGGAAGGAGTCAGATTATGTATGACCTTGATTTCATTAATTAGGTAAACTTGTTTTGAACCTACTACATTCTAAATACTGTGTGTAATACTACATGAATGGGTAACAAAATTTACATGGATACAGTGGTTATGAACCTAACTGTCCAGTTCATGTGTAGTGTTGAATAGTCCATATTAAGAAAGTTAGTTTTATTTTATGAACAATGGAAAGCTACTGATACTATAATGTAATGTAATTAGTATAAAGGAATCTTGATGAGGGCAGGGACCTTAACTACTTTACTCACCTTTATCCCTGTGACTAGCCTAGCTGGACGAGTAGTTGATAGTAAAAAGTAGATATGTATATTACTTCTGTGACATTATGTGTCAACTATACTTGAATAAAAAAATATTTATATAATGACTAATTTCACATAGTGTTAGTTAGCCACACAAATTAATGAAGATACCAAACGGCAGAATTCAATACAGAATAATGTGAAAAGCGGGAAAAAGTATAGTTTTGTTAAGATATTCTGGAAAGATTCAATATAAGATTTCAGGATGTTGAAAGTGGTATAATATTTAGAAGGATGGTCTGTGGAGTTGAGCAGACAGGTATAGATTTGAATTTCAAGTCTGTTTCAAACCCTGTCCTTCATGTTGCTCCTACAGGGAACCAGTAACACTATACCCTAAGGTGAGATGAAGGTTCCCAAGAGATCCAGCTAATCAGCCCCAGACCCCTAGACTCCCAAACTAGGATTATTCTCAGATGGCTTGGAGAAGTGTGTGGTACAGTGTGAGGAGTTACCCTAGATCATGAAACTCGTAAAATTTTGACAGAGCCTCCTGCATACCTGACACTGTGACAGCCAGGGTTTGTTTGTTTTGCACATTCCGTTGGCTGGTGAGCCCCACTGTCTGCCATGTCAAAGCTCAGCCCCAACTCTTTGCCCCCATTCCCAGATGCAGGTCTTAATTAACCCTTGCCTAGGTGGAGAGACCAATGGAAGATAAAGAAAGGCAAGTAGATAAATCCAAGGGCCGTGAGCCAGATTCATAGACTGGGATAGAAGCCTGGGAAGGTGGACTGCCTCCATCGATCCCCTCCCAGTGTCGATGACATTGGCTGGTTTACTTACTACTGCAGGAGGGGCCATGAAGATGCTCCCAGGCTGGTTCTTCCTTCTGGCCTGCTTCCCCTCTCCTGGCTGTTCCTGCCTGTGCTGGGCCTTTTATTGCTCAGGGCAGATCTGTCCCTCTCCTACCAGTCCTGGGATTTGGAATAGAAGTCACAGTTGTGAAATCACTTGGTCTTGGTCTGACTCCCTGGGTCCACCCCATGGCACTCTTCAGTGTCACCCAACTGCCCCCAGGGCAGGTTGTCTCACTCCAGCAGGAGGGACATCCCAGTGACTTTGGAGGCCTGTTTTGGACACTCTGGGAACAAACCTCATCCTAGGACATGGGGCCCACTGGTGGACAGCTCTGCTATGTTGAATTGTTAGAAGAAAAAGTGTTTGTTCTTCTTGTCTAGGCTTGGTTTCCTCCCCACTCATTATAGTAAGTAGTCAGTTCTGTTGTAATGGGACACACGAGTTCTGAAAAATCACCATGCTATCAAAACTCCCACGAGAAAACACAGGATTTATGGAAAATGGAGTTAGGAGCATAGTACTCAAAAATTTTGTCAGTGACACATAAAAAAGATAGAAAACCAGGTAAACCATAGCAGACTTTGACACATGTTAAAAAGTTAAGAGAAATACAAATGCTACAATGAACACAACACTTTATGTTGAGAAGGACATAAAGTTTGCTTGTGGATGTGGACGGAAGAGCTGCAGCTTGTGATCATAGTGAAGTGATAAAAGGAGCTTTGTCTGAAATCAGAGAGACCGTTGTAAAGTGAGGGAAGGTGGCTGGTGGGTGTTAGCAGTGTGTGTGTGTGTGTGTGTGTGTGTGTGTGTGTGTGTGTGGTGTATCCTGTGATGCTTACTCTCAGCTTGATGCAGTTCCTGTGTTTGGACTGAATAAAGGCAAATGTGAAATTAAATTATCCTCAGATTGTTTCATAACAATGAAATATGTGTTGGCACATGTTTGTACATTCAAACCAAGTGATATAGCAGAGCTGAGTGCATCCCCCTTTTCCTGTGTCAACAGCCTTCCACTCTGTGGGATCTTCCACCTCCATATTTGAAGATTCCAACGACTAAGGACTTTAAAAAGCATCTCTGTTGCGCATACTTCTGCTTGGCTCTTTCCGTGACACTTCCCAGTTCCACCTCTGTATCGTCAGGATCTGTCTTTCACTGACTCAGCCTCTTGTAAGGGTTATTGTTGTATATTGCCCTCATTTCCTCAACTTTTTAATCTGCAACCATATAAAATCTCTCTTATGGCTGCATTGAAACTGCTTTTGTTAATGACTTCCATATTGCCTAATTGAATGAACATTGAATTAGAGTCCCAACAGGGAACAGATGGCCCACTCAAATTAGAATAATTAGTGGGGCGCCTGGATGGCTTAGTCAATTGAGTGTCCAACTCTTGATTTTGGCCCAGGTAATGATCCCAGAGGCCTGAGATGGAGCCCTGTGCTAGACCTGGAGTCTGCTTGGGATTCTTTCCCTCTATCCCTCTGCCCTACTTGTGCAAGCTCTGTCTCTCGTTCTCTCTCTCTCTCTCTCTCTCTCTCTCAATAAAAAATAATAATAGAGAAGGATTTGTGTACAAAGTGACTATTCATAAAAATGTCACCTGTAAAAAATCCTTAGTGATAGTGCAATTATGTTGGATTAGTAGCAGTACTTGTCACCAGCTTTAGATGTGAAGGGATGAGTCAGTAGATTTTTGAAGTAGGGAGTTGGCATAGAGAAGGTTACCTTGAGAGGAGCTTTTTTTAATTATGTTGAATTTATTCTATCTCTTTAGGCATGAATTATGTTTATGAACTTTAAAAAATGTTTATTTATTTAGGGAGAGAGAGCATGAGTGCAGGAGGGGCAGAGAGAGGGGGACAGAGAGAATCTCAAGCAAGTTCCATGCTCAAAATGGACTTTAATGTGGAGCTTGATCTCACAACCATGAGATCATGACCTGAATATGAACCAAAATCAAGATGATCAGATGCTAAACTGACTGAACTATCTAGGCACCACATGTTTGTGAACTTTAGTGTCACTGTCTTCTGTTGATTTTGCTCAAATATCTTGTTGTATTTGGTGTTAAATAAAATTGTACCAGACAGGATGAGTCAGTGGAAGTTGATTTCATTCTTATGTCTCTGCCAGCAAGGGGAAAAGAGAGCACAGATTAGGTCTGGATACTCAGTTGAACTGCAGGCAGAAAGGCAGGGGTGAGCTGGGGCATGGTGGAATAGGTTTAAGCCCTGGGGTGAGCAAGTGGAAAAGTATTGGAAGATTTCAGTGGGAAGTGAATCAGTGGGAATTGTCAAGCACATTGAATTATTCCTGAGCATTGTCAATGATTTTATCTGTGATTAAGCCACCTGTGTTTGCTAATTGGTGCCTTTCGAGGTTAGGCTGGTGCCCTCTACAGGAACTGGGAGATGGGGTGCTATCTCTTTCAATGTTTACATTTTAGGAGATAGTTCCCAGGTCCTTGAGAAAGACATTTCCTAGGTTGTAAAATTGGCCAGAGGTTAAGAAAAGATTTATATACACTGCAAAGGGGCAGAAAAAGAATGTATAATTGCGAATTTGCTCAAACAAGTGTTCTTTAAAAACAAAGGCCAGGAGCCTGTAGTCTGGAAAAAATATCTAAAGTTTAGCCATCTTGGTCATTGATTTTTTGTTTCTCCTAGTACATATTATCAGGATACTGTTGTATTTGATTGATGTATCATGTTGTCTGGGAACTGTAGGATGTCCTAATAGCTTGACTTATGCCTGAGCTTATGCCCCGTGCTTCATGGGGCATGATTGTTTAGAGCCACGTGGGTCACTATCCTGATCTCCTATCCAATCTTTAATATTCTGGAATACCCACCACTGTTTCTTGACTTTTGGCCTACTTCTCTGTCCAAGAGTGTATGTGCAGGAAGAAAGATCTGCTTGACTACTACTCCTATGCTACTCATTTATTAGCAGCTTGATTTTCTCATGGCTCTCTGCTTCTTTTAGTATCAGTCCACTCTGAATCTGATCAACATTATTTTTGTAGCAGTATTTTCCTGTGCACCTTTTGGGTTCCCATTGTTTTCCATAATTCTATCACAATAGTTTTTCATCTTTTGGAGTTTCCTCATATTTTTTGTTTCATAAATTACTCTCCATTTGTTTGTATCATGTTATGGGTTGATTTATTATTGAATATCTTGTCAGTATTGATAGGTTTTGGAATGGGAGGAGGAAGGTGCAGTGAGTGCTGAATTTATCATGTTGATCCAAAGATCTTTGGAACTTATTTACTCTTTAGAATTTTTGAGACTTTCTTGATAGCTTATTATTTTATCAGTTCCTGAAAATAATGCATGAAAAGAACATGTGTATTTTCTATTTTTACTGGGTGTTAGCTATTCAACGTTCATTCAAATCCACCTTTGTATAACTTCCCATTATCATAGAGACTGGGAAGCAAAAATACTCAACTTTGGAGTCTTTCTTGTAATTGGACATGAACATCAGAATAATTTCTGACCAATCAGATATAAAGGTCTGTGGAGGCTTGCTTTTCCATCTCTTCCTTCTTGTCTGGAGTTTGAGTGTGGAAGAGGGTGGCTATTGCTTTGAATGGCAGAGCAGAAAAGTAGAAAAGCCTGACTTTTTGTTTATGTAATAGAAGTGTCATAACGATTCTGAACTACCTGAATCATCTCTCTCTCTCTCTTTGTGTGTGTGTGTGTTTGTGTGTGTGTGTGTGTGTAATGAGATAAACTCCAATTTGGTTAAGCCACTATAATCTAGTGGGTCTTATACAGCTAAACACAACCCTAATTGGTAGTTGACTAATGTTAGGGAGGCACATGTTTCTTCTTTTTGATGTTTTGTGCGTTTTGCAAGCCAGTACATGGTTGTAACACTCTTGGCTTCTGTTCATGGTTCACTTAATTTCCAGAGTAAGAGTGTCTTAATATTAGTGATTGATGTAAAGGAGGAAAAACTGGGCATGTAGAGCTCAGTCCCTTTCTCCCTTCTTATCTCTGCAACATGTGTCTCTGTGCCGCTCAGTCATGTGGTAATTCCAGTTGTAAAGGTCCTATGCTAAGGCATAGGACCCTGAAGACATAGGACCTTTACAACTAGAGTTACCACATGGCTGAGCGGCATAGAGACACATGTTGCAGAGACAAGAAGAGAGAAAGGGACTGATTAACTACATGATTAACTGGTTTTTACAAAGTTACAAAGTCAATTTGATGGGAAGAATAGTCTTTTCAACAAATGGTGCTGGGATAATTGGATATCCACATGCAGAAAGATGAAGGTGGACTCTTTCCTCACGCATCATATATAAAAGTTAAAATGAATCATAAGCTTAATTGTAAGAACTAAAACTCTAAAACCCTTAGACGATAATTGAGGAACAAATCTTTATGACATTGACATTAGACAAAACCTATGAGACCAAAAGCACAAGCAACACAGAAAATATATGAATTAGGTGTCATCAAAATTAAAAACATCTCTGCCTCAAAGAATACCATCAATACATTAAAAAGACAACCCACAGAATAAGAGAACATATATGCAAATCCTATCTCTGATAAGCTTTTATATAGAATATTCAAAGAACTACTATAACTCAATAATAAGAGGACAAACAACCTAACTAAAAACCCAGTTTAAAAATGGACAAAGGACCTGAATGGACATTACTCAAAAGAAGATATACATGTGGCCAATATGCATGTGAACACATACATGTTCAACATCACTAGCTATCAGGAAGGGCAAATCAAAACTACAGTGGAATACCACTTCACACCAACTAGGATGACCTAATCAAAAAGATAGAAAATAGCAAATGAAAAATGGACTTTTTATTGTAAAATGGTCTTAAATGTTTAGAATAGTGTTGTGAAGATAGTGTAGAGAATTCCCACATATCCCATTCCCAGCTTCTCTATTTTTGATTTCTTTGGTACAGTGCACATGTTACCTTTAATTAACCAATCCTGATGCAATATTATTAACTAAAGTACATACATTATACAGATTTTTAAAAATTTACCTAATGTCTTTTTTATGTTCCAGGATTCCATCAGGACACAACATTGCAATCAGCTGTCAGGTCTCCATACAGTCCTTTTGCTTTGATACTTTTCTTATAATTAGACCAGGGTTATGTGTTTCTGGCGAAATACCAGAGAGGTAAAGTCTCTTCTCATCATATCATATCAAAGATACTTATTATGCACACGATTTATCATTATTGATGTAAATGTGATCACCTAGCTGACATAGTGTTTGTTGGGTTTCTTCATTTGTGAACTTATTCTCTCTCCCACTTCCTGTACTGTATTCTTGGGAGAGAAGTAAGGAGCTGTGCACTTAAGAAGTAAGGAATTATGTTTCAGCTATTTAAGGATGGTGTATATACATAAATTATTTGGAAAGTTTTTACATGGAAGATTTGTCTATTATCTTCCATTCATATATTTATTAAAGCATCTATTTATATTAGTGTAGACTTATGGATATTTCTTTTGTACTTTGGATATTAACCCAATACTAGGACTTCTGATGTGTAAAGAACTTAAAAGTCTTCATTCTTGTCCTTACAAGAAGAAAAATCAGGAAAAAAAGGAATAGTGGGACGTCTGGGTGGCTCAGTCAGTTGTGTCCGACTTTAGCTCAGTTCATGATCTCACGGTTCGTGGGTTCGAGCCCCACGTCAGGCTCTGTGCTGACAGCTAGCTCAGAGCCTGGAACGTGTTTCAGATTCTGTCTCCCTCTCTGACCCTCCCCTGCTCACGCTATCTCTCTCTCTCTCTCTCAGAAATAAGTAAAACATTAAAACAATTTTTTAGAAAAAGAAAAGAAGAAAAGGAATACTAATAACTTTTCCTGAACCCATCAGGGAATTGATTGTTGCAGGGCAAAATGCTATCCCAAAATTTGGAGAGATAGGAAAACACAGAGAATCTGGTTACTTATAGTAGAAGCTGCTGGAGTCACAAACTGGTAGAAAGACATCAAATTTTGACACAGTGCAGAAGTATGAATGTAGTTTAGTATGAAAATGAGAACTATTTGGGGGCTACAGTCTTAGGGAGGCCCCACACTTGATATCCAGCAGATTCTCACAGTACAGATCCAAGAAGGGCCCCATGGCTTTGGCAGGAGGAGGGAAAAAGTTAACATTGTGAAATAATACCAGAGCATTCTCCATGATAAAGGCCTCATCTCCAGGGGAAGAGACTTTATTAGAGCCATTTCCCACCTAGAGGAAGGATATCTCTCTGACATTAGGAAGTAATTATCCCTGTCTCCGCAGTCCTCTCGTGGGTCCAGGGAAAGTGGTTGATTTTCAGTCTGTGCCACTTTTTCTTGATGTAAGGATGGGAATGACAATCTCTAAACTTTATTTACACATTGGAGCTGAAAGGAAGTCTTTCTGAGTCTCTCATAAGTTTTACTAATTTGTTAGTTTTCCAATCTCTATAACCATTTAAATATGTTTGTCCATGATTTCTACTTGTTCTCAGTGGGAGAATTTGCTTCAGTGATCCTATCAGCCATTAATAGAAATGGATCCAATTTCTTGGATGGTCAGATTATAGGAGATTCTGGTATCTTTTTTTTGGGTGGGGGGCTTTTTTTTTTTCTCCTTGATATGTCAAAGGATCTCAGGGACTTGGTCCAACCTCTTGTGGAAAGAGTAAAAGGCTTTGACCCATACATTAGTGCACTACTGTTTATCAGTTGTCAGTACTTTTGTTTTTGAAACAGTAGTGTCACTGGTGTTTGGAATCACAGTTAACAACATGTGAAAGCCCATGGTCCAATTCTGCCTTGACATTAGATATAATAAAACTCTATTTAACTCACTCTGTCAATGGAAAGATGATTCAGTTCCTTGAGGATTAATGGCCTAATGCTGTCACATTTAGCTTCCAAATTTACTGGCACAAGTTAGGCTTCTCTTTGCAAAGTCTGCTATAATGCCATGTGATTGAGTTGGGAATGTCACATCCACGTGTTATCTTGGAGCCAAACTTCCACCCTTATCGATCTATACTCTGGAATATAAATAAATTTAAAAAATTAGACCAACTTTCCCTTCTTTTTGTTCCCAAACATATACTATTTCTTTTACAGGAAAAAATCCTCTTTAGATATTTTTGGCGACCGTTATACTTTCACTGAACCATTGGATATCATTAGGATTTTCTGAATTCATTAGAGAAATCCAAGTAGTGTTGAATGTTAACAAAATGTAGTTGGAATATTCCTCTTTAGGCTCTAATGCAAATAAACTCAAGAGGTGGTAAAAACTTTATAAGTAACAAAATAATTACTGTCAAAATCTTGATCTACATTCTTAAAGCTAACAGGTTTCCTTTAGAGTGACTATGGAAGATTTAAAAAGTGCTGTGTTTACTATTTGACAGGAAAATTGCTGCCAAATTTAAATTGAATTTCTTTTATCAAAAGGCAAGAAATTTATAATTTCACTTGGATATCATTCCTTTTTAACGTCATCTTAATTTATGTTTTAAAAAATTAGTAACAAGGTTGAATATAGAGAAAAGGGTAAAGGTTAAGAACAGAGACTGGTGCCTGAATGCTTGGATTCTAAGCTCACTCTGCAACTTCCTTCCTATTTGACCTGGGTCAAGTTTACTAACTTTTTTGCCTCACCTGCAGAATGTGTAAGTAACAATTGTACATGTTTCAGATGGTTGTTATGCAATTGTATGAGTAAATATTTGAGAAATGCTTAGAACAGTGCCTGGCACATAGTATGTGCTGTACAAAAGAGGTTAATTAATTTGAATCAATATTTGTAGCAATTGGGAGACATGGAATTTTAACCTAGGGCTGTTGTGCTCCAAAGCCTGTGCTCTTTCTGTAATACCAATTGTAAAATTCTGCCAACGAAAGTTAGTTCACTTCCTGGACACATTCTCACCCAAACCAAGTACCTTCTGGAAGCCCACTCTCAGCTCTTGGGTCCGGAGGGCATACACCATGGGGTTAAAGGCTGGGGGCATAACATTATGCAGCACATTGAAGAGAACAGGGATGATGGGGACCTTTCTTCCCGCCAGGTGAGTGACAGACAGCACAATAACGGCTGTGTAGAAAAAGACAATGAGGATGAGATGGGAGCTGCAGGTACTCATTGCTTTTGATGTTGCTTCAGCAGAGTTCAGCCTCAGCACTGAGCGAACAATCAAAGCATAGGAAGCAAAGACCAGACCCATGTCACCCCCAATAATAACCCATGCCAAGATCAACTGATAACATCTGTTAATAGTGATGTCATCACAGGCCAGACTAGTGACTCCCAAATTAGAGCACAGACAGTGGTCAATTTCATTTCTGGAACAGTAGTGTCGCTGGGCAGCCAGTATGGGTACTGGGATGGTCAGCAGGCCATTCCTGAGCACCATGGACAGGCTAGCTTTGATCACAAAAGCCTCATTGACTATGGAGGGATACTGAAGGGGGTGGCAAATGGCTACATATCTATCCACAGCCATGCAGAGGAAGATGCCTGACTCCATGGCCATGAAAGTGTGGATGGCATAGATCTGAGCAAAACATTCAGGGAGGCTGATGGCCTTGGCATCAAACCAGAGAATGGCCAGGATCTTGGGCATGATGGTGGTAGCCAGGCCAATGTCCACAAGAGCCAAGATGCCAAGGAATTGATACATGGGCTGGTGCAGGGAAGGCTCATGTTGGATGGTGGTCAAGATGAGGATGTTGGCACCAAGAGCTAAGATGTAGAGCAGAGCCAGGGGCAGGGAGAGCCAGTGCTGCCACTCATGGATGCCTGGAAGCCCCATCAGGATGAACTCAGACACTTGCAACCTTGAGCTATTGATTATACTCAGGGTGGTATCCATATCATGGGATGTCTTCTTCTCTGCATCTGCCTATGGATTAATGGAAGCAAGAATAGTCTGTGGTTACTTAGCTGAAGGTTAAAAATTCTGTACATGTATAAAACTCACTATATTAATTCAGTTCTGTTAAATATAATGCATCCTTTATCCCTTTGAGACTCTGGGAAAAGCTTACCTAAGAATAAAAGAAGGTCCAGTGTAGATAATAAGATAAAGATTTAATATAATACAAGTAATGATTTGCTGATTCTATGTGCCTAAAATCCTGCATATATTTTTATATGCTGGTGACATGAACATAATGTGGGAGACAGATACATTATAAAGAGACAGACATATCAGGACTGTTCTAGCTTTCAGTGGTTGCCAATCAAAATATCACAGACTAGGTGACTTAACCAATGGAATTTGTTTTCTCACAGTTTTGTGGGCTATAAGTCCAAAAACAAGGTGTTGGCGGTCCTGGTTTCTTCTAAGTCCTCTCTCTTTGGCATATAGATGGCCATCTTCTTCTGATGTCTTCACATTGTCTATTGTTTATAAATGCACGTCTGTGCCCAGATTTCTTCTTCTTAAGGACACTTGTCACATTGGATTAGGGCCCATGGTCAAGATTTCATTTTAACTTAATTACCTCTTTAAAGACTTTTTCTGCAAAACTGTTAATTCTGAGGTGCTAGAGATAAGGATTTCACTGAAGCATATAACTGATCCATAACAAGTAAGTAAAACTAGGGAGTAGAGGTGATGTCTCCATTCTTGGGGATTTCAGGAAGAGAATATGTGGTCGCAGTTAGAACTCTGGCCAGGCTTTTTGAGGGCCTTGTTGTGCCTTGTTGTTGGAGAATAATTTCTGACATAAAGCACTTCATTTAATCTTTATCATACAGCTGAGAAAACAGGTTGAATGGTTTGTCTGGATGAGATCCATGTATCCAAATCACTAATAAATGTCAAAGCTATAGCAAAATTTTAATTTTAATGTTATGCATTCAAATCCAGAACTCCTTCCATATAATCTTGGCCAATAGATTAGCACCCTATAGAATAGCATTTGTTTCCTTTTTTGATTATGAAAGGAATGTTAAAGACATAACTAGAGCTGTATTTTTAAATCCCCTATGTTATTAACAAAAGACAGAAGGAGAGACAAGTGGCAACAAACTTCAATTTTTAAAATATTTATTTATTTTTGAGAAAGAGAGAGAGACAGAGCAGGAGAGAGAGAGAGAGAGAGAGAGGCAGATACAGAATCTGAAGTAGTCTCAGGCTCTGAGCTGTTAGCAGAGAGCTTGACTCAGGGCTCGAATTCATGAACTGTGAGATCATGACCTGAGCTGAAATCAGACGCTTAACCAACTGAGCCATCTAGGCTCCCCATGGCAACAAACTTTTAACAGCTACTATATTTCTATATAGTACAAAATGAAAATATAGCACGTATATTTAGACTTTTTTAAAAAGCAATTTTATGGCTTACTTTCACTGTTGATCCTATTCATTTTTATATTCTTGGTTTTGTTAATTGTTTAATTTTTGGAGAACTTTTCAAGTAATTGTATCAAAAGTGTACCTGAGAGACTGATGTCAGCAAAATGGTGAGCTAGGAAGCTCTAGGTCCTTGTTCTACCACAGATCACTAATCAAGCAACAGATTGACCAAAATAACTTTGTGGGAGTTCTAGACACTGAGAAACTAAGGATCTATAGGAACCAAGTTTTTGTTTTTGTTTTTTTTTTTTTTAATAGTTTATTGTCAAATTAGTTTCCACATAACACTCAGTGCTCATCCCCACAAGTGTCCTCCTCCATGCCCATCCCCCCCTCCCCCCACATCCATCAGTCCTCAGTTTTTGTCAGCATTCAAAAGTCTCTCATGGTTTGCCTCTCTCCCTTTCCCCCACCATTTCCGCCCTTCTTCTCCCCCTTGTTCCTCGGTCAAGTTCCTCCCAATCCTCCTATACGTGCAACCATATGATATTTGTCCTTCTCTGCCTGACTTATTTCGCTCAGCATAACACCCTCAAGGTCCATCCATGTTGCTACACATGGCCAGATTTCATTGTTTCTCATTGCCATGGAGTATTCCATGGTATAGATAAACCACATCTTCTTGATCCATTCATCTGTTGATGGACACTTAGGCTCTTTCCATGTTTTAGCTATTGTGGAGAGTGCTGCTATGAACATTGGGGTACATGTGCTCCTATGCATCAGCATTTCTGAACCAAGTTTTTGAATGCCCAAGCAAAGAAATGCCACACTCAAAATTGCAGGAGTTTTCATAGCATTTTCTCACTCTTGCCTCACCCTCTCCTTTATGCAGTGTAGTATGTGCAGGAAGAATCCATCCAATTCTTAGTTCCTCCTTTGAGAAGTAAGTTAAAAAGTAGTTTCATGGTCTTCTGACTGGGAAGACCCATCATCTTAGGGCTCTACCTCATTACTCTCCTATTTTCAGATCATAGACTTTAGTCTCTACAAATGTGAAGAGCTTGTGAGAAGGGAGGTACTAGTAGTTGTGAAGATCAAATAAGGAAAGCCAGTCATGGTAGTGGAAGGCATATACTAACCAAATTTAGATTCAGGACAGAATTACTGGAAAGTGGGATACCCCCTCACCTCTCAGGATATAGATTATTAGTTGGTTTCCTTACTACTTCAGGAGGATCTTTGAAGAGGCTTTCACACTGACAGTGCTTTCTTTAGCGGCTTCTGCTCTCCTGGCTTCAGCTGTCTTGTTCAGCTATTTGTTGTTCAGTGCAGATCTCTAAATTTGTTTGTCATCCCTGTAGTGTGGGGTTTTAGAATAAATTAGATCCTGGGGATGCCCTGGTTTGGTTTGCTGCTCTATAAGCCCTCCCCACTCTGTTCTAACCATCCTCCAGGGTGTGATGCTTTGTTTTTTTAAATTGAAATAAGGCCTCTAGTGCCCTAGGGGTTAGCCAAGTAATTTCAGGGAGTAGACACATTCAACACTAATCTTAGGGCAGCCAACCAGATGGATAGCTTTCCACTGCAGACTCCCCAGAGCTTAACTGATGAATAATGTCCCTCAAATTGTAGGACAGTTCTGAAGTATCCCCCCTTCAAATACATGTTTACTTCATATCCCTTCAAGAGACTGCCTCTATTTATTTTTTCCTTCACAAACTTTGTGAGTATTGATTACTCTTCCTCATCTCCTTAATATTTATTTCACTACAATTTAATTTTTGTTTCAGTATCACACAGAAATTGCTCTTGTTAATACTCTCAACTTGCCAAAAATCATGGATTTTTTCTAAGAATGTAATCTTACCTAAACCCTCTCTAGTATTTGTCTGTGTTGATCAGTTCCTTCTAGGACCACTTGCGTCTCTCGTCTTTCATGATGTGGTACCTTTAGTGTTAATTAAACTGAAAGAGAAAGAAGAGTGATATTGTATTCAGATCAATCCTCCTTTACGAGAAATGTATTGGTTGATAAGTATGTCTAAAATGGCAGTCTCAATTCTATCTCTACTTTATTTCTGGGACACTTATCACAACAGGCCAAATTATGGACTTATTTTTTTCTCATTTTGATTTGTAAAATTATTTGCTTATTCTTTGGGTTGTCTTACTTTTTTGATGATATCATTTGAAGAACAAACATTTCTATTTTTTTTAATTTTTATTTTTTTTCTTTTTTAATAGTTTATAGTCAAGTTGGTTTCCATATAACACAAGTGCCCTCCTCCATACCCATCACCCCCATCTGCCCTCAGTTTGTTCTTGGCATTCAAGAATCCCTCATGGTTTGCCTCTCTCCCTCTCCCCCACTATTTTCCCCCTTCTTCTCCCCCATGGTCCTCCGTTAAGTTCCTCCTAATCCTCCTATACATGCAAATATATGGTATCTGTCCTTGTCTGCCTGACTTATTTCGCTCAGCATAACACCCTCAAAGTCCATCCATGTTGCTACACATGGCCAGATTTCATTCTTTCTCATTGCCATGTAGTATTCCATCATATAGAGATAACACATCTTGATCCATTCGTCCATTGATGGACACTTAGGCTCTTTCCATGTTTTNTCATACAGATCTCTTGTATCCTTGGTTAGGTTTATTCCGAGGTATTTTATGGTTTTTTGTGCAATTGTGAATGGGATCAGTTTCTTGATTTCTCTTTCTGTTGCTTCATTATTGGTGTATAAAAATGCAACCGATTTCTGTACGTTGATTTTGTATCCTGCAACTTTGCTTAATTCATGGATCAGTTCTAGTATGCTTCTAGTGGAGTCTGTCGCGGTTCTATATAAAGTATCATGTCATCTGCGAAAAGTGAGAGATTGACTTCTTCTTTGCCAATTCTGATGCCTTTGATTTCCTTTTGTTGTCTGATGGCTGATGCTAGGACTTCCAGCACTATGTTAAACAACAGTGGTGAGAGTGGACACTCCTGTCGTGTTCCTGATCTCATGGGGAAAGCTTTCCGTTTTTCCCCATTGAAGATGATGTTAGCTGAGGGCTTCTAATAGATGGCTTTTATGAAAAATGTTTAAGTAAGTTTCTTCTATCCCGACTTTCTCGAGGGTCTTTATTAAGAAAGGATGCTGTATCTTGTCAAATGCTTTTTCTGCATCTATCGACAGGATCCAATGCTTTTTATCTTTACTTTTGTTGATGTGATTTTCATATTGTTTGATTTGCGAATATTGAACCAGCTCTGTAACCCAGGAATGAATCCCACTTGATCTTGGTGGATAATTCTTTTTATGTGCTGTTGGCTTTGATTTGCAAGTATCTCGTTGAGGATTTTTGCATCTGTATTCATCAGGGATATTGGCCTGTAGTTGTCTTTTTTTGCTGGATCTCTGTCTGGCTTGGGAATCAGAGTGATGCTGGCTTCATAAAATGATTCTGGAAGTTTTCCATTGATTTCTATTTTTTGGAATTGCTTGAGAAGAATGGGTATTAATTCTATTTTAAATGTCTGGTGGAGAGGGAGGGGCAAAATGGCAGAGAAGTAGGGAACTCTGTACATTGCACTCACCCCCATATCTCGCATGGAGAAGAACTGAAGCTATAGAAACCCTTACAGAATCCATGAGTTTGGGAGGAAAAGGAGACAGATTCCACTGAGAAAACCTTCTAACGTGAATGTGAACTGGGGAAGATAAAATTGGGCTGGGATCATAGACGTGGAGGGACAGGGGCGATCCCCCTCTGAAGGGAGTGAGAGGGAAAGAGAGAGGCCAAAACTGCTCAAGACACGGTCCCTGTCACTAGGGAACAGAAAAACCTCCACTCGGGACACAGAGGGACCCGGTCTCCGGCTCTCCAGCTAACCCTAGGCGGGACACACTTGTCCCAAACAATCCCTGGGAAAACAACTCCCTGCGTGCCAACTCGACCTGGAGGGGCCACGTGGCAACTGTGCCTTTGTGCTTCTCGTTCGGCTGGATCCCTAGAGGGGAGGTGAACGGCTTAAAACTAGGAGATTTGTCAACGAGTTCGTGTTTCGGGTGACGAGACACAGAGAGACCCGGTTTCCTGCTCTCCATCTGACCCTAGGCAGGATGCACTCATCCCAGGCGACCCCTTCCTTGCTCACCAACCCGACCTGGAAGAGACAGGAGCAGCGGCTTCTGGCTCAATCACCAGGGACTAAGCAAGAGGCTTGGAATTGTCCTGAGGGGATCGCCTGTGAGTTTGTGTCTATGGCAATTTCAATGGGGTGCATGGACTGGGATTTGGAAACGAGGCCTGGTCTGGGATATAGAGTGTGACCCACCTTGGCTGCGCCCCCAGCACGGGGAGTTTACACACCCAAAAAAGTGAGTTGCATCGCTTGGTTCAAGAAGGGACTGGAGCGCCGCCACTCTTCTCCCCACAACCACCAAGGCAGAACTCCTCCTTGACGCATTGGATCAACCCACGCCCATCACTGCTAGAGAGCTGCCCCCCCCTTTTTTTTTTTAATCAGAGCATTTCCCTGATTAATTCTCATTACTGGCTTGCTTAAATAGTCACATTTAATCCATTCTCTAGATGTAAATTCAACATCTACCTAACTTTTCATGACTTTCTCTCAGGAGTAATCAGACTATATAGTTTCTCTGGGTAACACCAGCGTCTTTCTCTCACGTCTTCACCATATTCCACGCTTTTGCTCTTTGAAAAAAGCTTCTTATCCCTTCTGCCTGTTTATTCCATTTCCAATTTTGCGTCATCCCCGTCCTATCATCTCTCTCTTTCTCTGTGTGCTTCAACGAGCACTGCATACACCTGGCTATTTAATTGTAGCTGGGAAATCTGGTTATATGCTTTAAACTGTTCTTTGTCTATCAGCTTTCTTCTTTTTTCCCTTCCTTTTCCTCTTTTTGACTTTTTTATGTATTTTTATTTTTTATTATTCGCCTTCCCTCCTCCTTCTTTTCTCTTTACTTTTTCTTTTTCCCTTTTGGTTTGCGTGTTTGTTAGATTTCTCTGTGTGTTTGTGTGCCTTTGTTCCCTGTGTGTTTGTCTGTCTGTTCTCTTCTCCAGGGCTACCTCAAGCCAAGTACACATGGTGGAGAGTCTCAAATACCACTATGAGTAGGAATATAAAATAACCACGGTCTCAACAAGAGAGACCAAGAGATACCATTCAAAGAACACTTTCTGAAAGGATAAGCCCTGGACAGTCAAAGAGCCTTCTTGGGTACAGCAGCATTCACAGGTGCAGAGAGCATAACAAGTTTTTTAAAACTAACAAGAGGTAGAAAGCTAACCAAAATGATGAATCGAAAGAGCTCTCCTCTAAGGAAATACCAGGAAGAACTGACAGCTAAAGAACTGCTCAAAACAGTTATAAGCAGCATAACTGAACAAGATTTTCGAAATTAATCATAAAATTAATCGCTGGGCTTGAAAAAAAAAACATGGATGACATCAAAGAAACTATGACTACAAACAACATGGAGCTTAAAAATAGGTATGATGAATTAAAAAATGGGATAAATATAAACATAATAAACTGGAGACATCCAATGCACGGATTGAAGAGGCAGAAAGGAGAATAAGTGATTTAGAAGACACAATTATAGAAAAAGAAGAAACTGAGGAAAAAAAAGAGACAAACTGATCCAGGAACATGAAATAAGAGTTTGAGAGCTCAGCGATACAGTCAAACGGAACAATATCCATATCATAGGAATCCCAGAAGAGGAAGAGAAAGGAAAAGGTGCTGAAGGAGTCCTGGAACAAATTATAGCAGAGAACTCCCCGACTGNACAGCAGCATTCACAGGTGCAGAGAGCATAACAAGTTTTTTAAAACTAACAAGAGGTAGAAAGCTAACCAAAATGATGAATCGAAAGAGCTCTCCTCTAAGGAAATACCAGGAAGAACTGACAGCTAAAGAACTGCTCAAAACAGTTATAAGCAGCATAACTGAACAAGATTTTCGAAATTAATCATAAAATTAATCGCTGGGCTTGAAAAAAAAAACATGGATGACATCAAAGAAACTATGACTACAAACAACATGGAGCTTAAAAATAGGTATGATGAATTAAAAAATGGGATAAATATAAACATAATAAACTGGAGACATCCAATGCACGGATTGAAGAGGCAGAAAGGAGAATAAGTGATTTAGAAGACACAATTATAGAAAAAGAAGAAACTGAGGAAAAAAAAGAGACAAACTGATCCAGGAACATGAAATAAGAGTTTGAGAGCTCAGTGATACAGTCAAACGGAACAATATCCATATCATAGGAATCCCAGAAGAGGAAGAGAAAGGAAACGGTGCTGAAGGAGTCCTGGAACAAATTATAGCAGAGAACTTCCCCGACTGGGGAAGGAAGTAGATGTTGAAATCCAAGAGGCACAGAGAACTACCCTAAGACGTAATTTGAATCGATCTTCTGCATGACATACCATCGTAAAAATGGCAAAATATAAGGACAGAGAGAGAAANCAAAAATTGAAAGAAATTGTCACCACTAAACCAGCCCTACAGGAAATCCTGAGGGGGACTCTCTGAGGAAAGTGTTGCAAGGAACGAAGATACAGAGAAACCACCACAAGCATGAATCCCACAAAGAACACAACGACTCTACCCATATATTTCAATAATAACACTAAATATAAATGGGCTGAATACTCCAATCAAAAGACATAGGGTAGCAGAATGGATAAAAAAACAAAATCCATTTATTTGCTTTCTACAAGAAATGCATTTTAGACTGGAAGATACCTTCAGATTAAAAGTAAGGGGATGGAGAATATATATCATGCTACTGGAAGTCAAAAGAAAGCTTGAGTAGCTATACTTATATCAGACAAACTGGACTTTCAATTAAAGACAATCATAAGAGATGAAGAAAGGCATTATATAATAATTACAGGGTCCATCCATCAGGAAGAACTAACAATCATAAATGTCTATGCACCGAATATGGGAGCACCTAAATATTTAAAACAATCACAAACAGAAACAAGCTTATATATAAGAATGTGCTAAGAGCAGGGGACTTTAATACTCTGCTTAAAGCAATGGATAGATCAACTAGACAGAAAATCACTAAAGAAACAATGGACTTCAATGACACATTGGACCAGATGGATCTGACAGATCTATTTAGAACTCTACATCCTGAGGTCATGGAATTCACTTTCTTCTCAAGTGCGCATGGCACATTCTCCAAGATAGATCACATACTGGGACATAAAGCAGCCCTCAATCAATATAAAAGAATTGAGATCATACCATGTACACTTTCAGATCACAATGCTATGAAACTGGAAATCAATCACAGGAAGAAATCTGGAAAACCTTCAAAAACATGGAGGTTAAAGAAAACCTTATGAAAGAACGAATGGGCCAATCAGGCAATTAGAGAAGAAATTAAAATATATATGGAAATCAATGAAAATGAAAATACAACAATCCAAAATCTATGGGATGCGTCAAAGGCAGTCCTCCGAGGAAAGTACATTGCACACCAGGCCTATTTCAAGAATTTAGAAAAAGCGCAAGTACAAAATCTAACAGCTCACCTAAAGGAACTAAAGGCAGAGCAACAAGAGCACCCCAAGCCCAGTAGGAGAAGAGAAATAGTAAAAATCAGAGCAGAAATAAACAACATAGAGACCAAAGAAACAATTGAACAGATCCATGAAACCAAGAGTTGGTTTTTTGAAAAAATAAACAAAATTGATAAACCTCTAGCCAGGCTTCTCATACAGAAAAAAGAAAGCACTCAATTAGACAAAATCATGAATGAAAATGGACTTATTACAACCAACCCCTCAGAAATACAAGCAATTATCAGGGAATACTATGAAAAATTATATGCCAACAAACTGGACAACCCAGAAGAAATGGACACATTCCTAAACACACACCCACTAACAAAATTTAACTGACATACCATCACAACAACTTCTTTTCTGTTTGGTGTATCATCTTGTGCCCTCTCCAACAGGGTCTGATTCTCAGCTCAAGGTGGGTCTTCCTGGGCAATCTCTTATCTCTAGTGTTAGGGGCTGTTCCTTACATCTCTTATATTATATTCTTTGGAGTTCTCTCTCATTACTAGCCAATCCCTTGATAATCCAATCCCTTGTTATAGTTGAAAATTATTTATATTAAAACTTCCCTGTTTAAATTATCATGTGGTTTGTCTTCCCTGATTGTAGCCAGAATAATATATATTGGAGGAACATGACGTACTAGAGATTGGTGTGAACAAACAATTTAGTAAAGATTTACAGTCAAATAGAAATGAATTTTGCCAACTGAGTTGTAAACTATATTAAAAATTCAAAAATATTTTTAAATAAAAGTGATGTGCTTTTAAAAATCATCAATGATGAATCAAAAGTAAAAGCCCAAATTATTTCAGTAAAATCCAGTGTTCTTGTTATCTATTGTTTTTTAACAAACAATATTATACACACTGGTATAAAATAACATCTATTTTTTCACTCTTACAGATTCTGTGGGTCAGGAATTCAAGAAGAATACAGTAGAGTGGAGTGCAGTGGCTTACTTCTATTCAAATGGGTTGGTCTAATTGAATAGCGATGGGCTGGAATCAGTGGAAGGAATCTTGACTCACATATCTGCTCCTGGGTTGGCATGATTTTAAGACTGGGCTTAGTTGGGAATGTTGACTAGATGACCTCCTCAAAGCCTCTTCAGATTGTTTAGACTTCTTATTGCATGGTAGCTGGATTGTAAGAGGGAGCTTCCCGAAGTGAGCATCCAGAGAGGAAACATGCCAAGACATGTAGGTGGATGCCGCATGGCTTTTTCTGGCCTGGACTTCTGTCACTTTCTGTTGGTTGTCAGTGGATCACTAAGCCCAGCTCAGATTCAAGAGAGAGTTTAATAATATTTAATCTCTTGGTGAAGAATTGTCAATGTTACATTGCAACAACCTGTGAGATAGTGATGTGTGGTTCTTTGTAATGTGCCATACCCAGTGAGATTTTTGTTTGTCTGAGAAAACCTTTATTTCTCCTTCACTTTTGCAGGACAATTTCACAGGGTAGAGAATTATGGGTTGTTGTTTTCTTTCACCAGTTTAAATATTTCATTCTGTCTTTTCTTTCTTGCAAGTCTTCTGAGGTGAAGTGAGGTGTAATTCTTATCTTTGTTCCTCTACAGATAGCTCCCCTTCTAGCTTCCTTCATTATTTTTTTCTCTTTCTTTGATTTTTGGTAGGTTGAAAATGATATGCTTAGATGTAGGTTTTGTTTGTTTTGTTGTCATTTATCCTGTTTGGTGTTTTCTGAGCTTCCTGGATATGGTTTGGTGTCTAATATTCATTTGGGGTTTATTATTATTATTTCAAATACTCCTTTGTTTCTTATTATGTGTATGTTAAACCTTTTGTAGCTGTCCCACAGTCATTGGATGTCTTTTCTGTTTTGTTTTTTTTTCAGTCTTTTTTTTTTTTTTTTGCTTCTCAGTTTTTGAGAATTCTATTGATCTGTTCTCAAGCTCAGAGACTCTTTCCTCTGCCATATCCAATCTACTAATAAGCCTGTCAAAGTCATTCTTCCTTTCCATTACAGTGTTGTTGTTTTTAATTTCTAGCATTTATTTTTGTTTTCTTCTTAGTATTTCTATTTTTCTGCTTACATTGCCTCTCTGCTCTTGCATGATGTCTACTTTGTCCTTAGCCTATTACTCATAATTGTTTAAAAATTCAGCCTGATAATTCCAAATACCCTGCCACGTCTGGTCTTGTGCTGTATCTTATTCAATTGTATTTTGCCCCTTATATGCCTTGTAATTTTTTGTTTATATCTGGACATGAAGTATTAAGCAAAAAAAAAAAAAAAGCAAAAAAAAAAAACCAATAAAACAACAACCACAACCCAAAAAACTGTATACAGACCTTAGTACTGTGGTGGTGGGGTGTGGGAGAGGAGAAGTGTTCTTTAGTACTATGATTACATTTCAGTGTTTTAGTGTTTTAGATTTTAGGTGTGGAAAATGAGGTCACATTTGGGGCTTACAGTTTTGAGGATGACTATTGACAGCTGACTTCTGCCTTTCTCACAGCCCTAGTGATAGGAGCTATTTCTTGGTTGGCTACCACGGCTGAGTCTTTCACTATATCTGGTTTGATGGCTTTTAATTTTCTTAAGTTTATTTCCTTTTTCTAAACTTTATTTATTTATTTTGAGAGAGAGAGGGAGAGACAGATAGCAGAGTAGGGACAGACTGAGAGAGAGAGAGAGAGAGTCAGTCCATCCCAAGTAGGTTCTGCACACAAACCATGAGATCATGACCTGAGCCAAAACTAGGAGTCACTTAACTGACTGAGCTACCCAGGTGCCTCTTAAGTTTATTTCTCTTTGCCTCAGAATAGCTATTCTTTCCTGGTCTGACTTCTCAAAACTAACCCTCTTTGTTCCATTCCCTTTAGCTCTGCCCTTCAGACTATACATTGCTTATAAGGTAGCCTTTGGGTTTGTCCATACTTACCAATGCCACAGTTAAATCTTCATGGTCATGCACAGAGTACTTTAACATCCTAGTTTGACATCCTTATCATCATATATGGTACATGTAGACATAGCTAATTTACCTACTTTACCCATGTCTTGCCAGAGCTAGAAGGAATCATCCTGGAAATCTTTATTGTTCTGACCAGAGTGTCCTCTTTGTTATCGAGAGAATCCTGCATAGCCTTTCTGAGTATAAAATCCTGTTTATCACTGTTACTCCTGTGCTAGGGCAGACAGTCATCATGGAGACTAAATTGGGGATTCAGGGTATTTTTGCAGCTGAGCAGAGAAGACCATAATGGAACTTTTCAGTCTGTCAATTTTCTCCATTTTCTAAGTTCTCTCCAAGTTGCTGAGTTTCCCTCAATCCTGAATCAAGACTGTGAATTAGGCATCCTCAAAGTTAGCCCAGAGATAAGAACAGCATCCCATACCAGGGATATTGTACTGATTGTTTGTACATCTTGTGTTGACACCTGAACTCTGCCTCTGAGGGTGTGATTTCTATTTCTCCCTCTCCTAGTAAATCATCCTTGTGAACCCACTGTTTCTGTGCCCTTCCATAATCTCTGTGTCCTTGCATCTCCCTTTTACCACTATCATAAAGTCCATGCCACTGTAGAGGAGATTAAGTAAACAGGGACAGGCCACAGCCCATAGAGGGATGCCTGCCCTCCCTTGCCTGCAGTGACAGACACAGTGGCAGCAGTGACCAGAGGTGACCACAGGAGTCCCTCAATTCTGACACACAGCTGGGATTCTGTTATACCCCCTTCTGGCAGAGATTCAACTGGGTTCCTTCTCCTACGAAGCACCCAGGATATCACTTTAGGTGAGGACTGTTGAGGCCCAATCAGTTCATCCCTCATAGATACACACTGTCTGCCAATCACCACTATCCCTCCAGTTTTTGTCTGTTTTGTCAAGTTCCTGCGATTCCTGGTTGTTTTACATACTCATCTATTGTAATGTAATCATAGAGATATTTATTAAGCAAACATTACTGAGTGCCAGTTAGATTCTGGCACTTCTGGAACTTGCCCTGGGACTGCTGCCCTAAGCAAGGCATAGTCCCTGCTCCTCAAGGACTGAAACACTTATGGGTTTTCCAGTGCAAAGGAGTCAATGTTATATACACAGCTGGTGAAATGATTTGATAGGAAAGAAAAAGAGATATGCCATGCTCCCTTACAGAATTTGGGTATGGCTTCATGGATGATAGGTCGCTTGGACTGAATTTATATGAATAAATAGGAATGTACAACTTCACTTCTTTGCTAATTATCTTCTGCTCCCTGGTCATAAAGCTAAATATATCTTCATTTAAGTTCTTGGGAATAAAGTTCAGTCTGCTTTTCCTCTAAGAATCACTGGGGGACCTTTTGTTGACTTTAGCAATTAAGTTTTAAAAAACAGCCCTAGGCTTTCCCTCTAGATTGACAAATCACAAAAGACGGATTGTACTCAGGCACCTGTGGGTCTGCTTATTTCCCTTATGCCCTGTATTTGGCTATATCTTCCATTGCTCCTATCAGAGCGATGGGTGGATTTCCACAAGTGCATAGTTGTTCTCTGACACCTCAGGTGAAAAATGGAGCATGGGCTGAAACCTGCAGTGGAATGGGTGTACTTAAGACAGAGACTTAAGTTTCTTATGTTAAGCACTGAAATGTGAAGTTTTGTAATTCACCTCTTCTGGAGGTCTGAATAAAAATTTATGTTATTGTTACTTGAATTTATAAGTGGACTTGAATCTGAAAGGAAAACAATGACTGGGAGTTATGTGCTCATCTGATATTTTAGATTTTGTAGCTGTCATGTTCAAAGGTTTGGAACAATATTGTAGTCATCACTGATTCAAAAGACAGACACTCAGTGATGCATAATCTATAGATGCATAATCTTCAGGAGGTGAGTCTTTCATAACTCTTTTTATATATACATACACATGTGAACCTTTCCCTTTGGTAGAAAAATATAATTATTTCAGACTGTGTCTGTCTTTTATAACATATGGATACAAACACATCTAGTATTAAGTTTTTAATTTTAATGCCCAAGAAGTGAATCACATTGAGAAGGTTAAACAGAACACTTATTTAATTGGTACTGCTTGTTAATATGGGGGTTTCAGAAACACTGAATGACTTTGTAGTGAGAGATAGGTATAGCAAAAATTTGAGATAGAGAAACAGATTCAAGTGGACAAGTAAAAGGTAAAGAGGGCACTGATCTCATATTCATAATATTTTTGTAAATGTTAATAATAATGCTAACTATAATTGATTTAAGATAATGTATATGAATTAACCTTTGAAAACTTTGTACACTAGTTTTAAATGTATGATTTTATTTCATGGATTAAATGGACTAAGGATTTTAACTTCAGAGGCGACAAGATGACATCTGCATGTTAGGAAAAACCCTCTGACTACAGAGTGGAGGCTGGTTTGAAGGGTATGAAATCAAGGCAGATGAGATCTAAGGAAGTAATCCAGGTGATAGAAGTTAAGAGTGTGCACTAGGCAGTCATACTGTGGGTTGAAGAGAATGAGTGAATATTAAGGAATTATAAACATATAGTCAGCAGGAACTGTGAAAAGGTAAAATGGAGGAGAGATAAGAATGATTAAGGATGATTTCAAGTTTCTACATTGGATTGGATAGGTAGATATAGTGATTTAACTAAAAAAAATGAATAAAAAGGAAGTAGAGCAGATTTGGCAAGAGAAGTTGAATTAATTCAGTCTTGAATATGTTGCGTGTGTAGTATAAATAGTTAGAAAGCAAATGGAAAGTGAGTTTGCATTTCAGAAATGTATTTGACTTAGAAACCTAGATTTGGAAGAAAATAAAGTATATAAATGGTTCAAATATTGTAAATGGATGAACTCAGTCAGAGAAAATGTACAGAACTGGGATGGGAGGAAAGGATGAAGTCCTGGAATCAATGACGTATAATGGAGAGAGAGATGGAGAAGGTGGTGGGGTGCAGGACATAGGAGGAACACAGTAGAGTGCTGTGTCACGGAAACTGAGGGAAAATACTTAAAAAAATAACAGATGCATTTATCATGTCTAGTAATGGCAAGAGGCGATACAGAGGATCCATTCAAGTGGACATTCCAAATTAGAAGTCATTGAATGGCAGCGTAAACATCTCTCTAAAAGCAGCATGATTACTCTTATCTGTAAATGAAACTAGATCTATCTTAATTCAGGCATGTGGGTGTCTCACCTTAAAGACATTATCTCAAGAACAGGGAATTCTCTTCTTTGTATCTCACTTTATTCTTTTGTGTTTCACTTTCAGGTTCTTTCTTCTCATGAAGGTGGTTGCCAGAGGTAGACACTGTGATAACCCCCCAGCAATGGAAAAATCATAATTTTGGTTGCTTTTTTCTCTTCCTTCGCTAAGCTATTGATGATGTCCCTTAATTCCAGCTGGAGGCTGCTGCAGCCTTCTTTTTTCCTGATGGGCATCCCTGGTTTAGAGGAAAGCCAGCACTGGATAGCATTGCCGCTATGTGTCCTTTACCTCCTTGCTGTAATGGGCAATGTTACCATCATCTTCATCATCTGGGCCGACCCATCCTTGCACCAGCCTATGTACCTCTTTCTGGCCATGCTGTCTGGCATTGACCTGGTTTTGGCATCCTCCACTGCACCCAAAACCCTTGCAGTGCTCCTGGTTCATGCCCATGAGATTGGGTACACCGTCTGCCTGACCCAAATGTTCTTCATCCATGCGTTCTCTTCCATGGAGTCAGGTGTACTTGTGGCCATGGCTCTGGATCGCTATGTAGCCATTTGTCACCCTCTGCACCATTCCACCATCTTGCATCCAGGGATCATAGGGCGCATTGGAATGGCAGTGCTGGTACGGGGGTTACTCCTCCTCCTCCCCTTCCCTATCTTGTTGCGGAGACTCATCTTCTGCCAGACCACTGTCATAGGCCATGCCTATTGTGAACATATGGCTGTGGTGAAACTTGCCTGCTCAGAAACCACAGTGAACCGAGCTTATGGGTTGGCAGTGGCCCTGCTTGTGGTTGGGCTCGATGTCGTGGCCATTGGTATTTCCTATGCCCTCATCCTCCAGACAGTGCTGAAAGTACCAGGGGGTGAAGCCCGACATAAGGCCTTTAGCACATGTGGGTCTCACGTTTGTGTCATCCTGATCTTCTATGTTCCTGGAATGTTCTCCTTCCTCACTCACCGCTTTGGCCACCATGTACCCCATCATGTCCATGTTCTTCTGGCCACACTCTACCTCCTTGTGCCACCTGCGCTCAATCCTCTTGTCTATGGGGTGAAGACTCGGCAGGTCCGCCAGCGAGTACTCACGGTATTCTCCCTAAAAGGATGGCTCTGAACACATCCGAGTTATTCTTTTTTGAGGTTCCCGTCAAAGGTACTGCCAGAAGTTCATGACTGATCTAGGCTATATTGATAGAGACCATTGCCCAGTGAGGTGTCCTTCCAGTCCTGCTATCTCATGGCAAAGGATATCACTGGGCACCTGGCTCCTCTATTTCTCTACCAAGAGTAGTTGAGAACTGGAGAAAATACATATCCTTGGACATGCCATTTTTTCTGGCTTCACCCAGATTGTGGAACATCATCTAGTAAGGGAATATGAAATCCAGACTCTGCTCTGTTTTAGTTTGAGTGTCTTCACTCCCTCAGTGTTAGTGCTATGAGCTCTAGGTCACTCAGCTTCCATGTTGCAACAGAGTCTCTCTGTAAGCATTTGATACTACCAGTATATCAGAAAACAGCATTTTATTACAATGTGACTATTATTCACATATTTAAAATAAGTGGTAATGGGTTCTTAGAAAAATATGATACAAACACCATTTTCAAGGAAGAAATGTGTATTGTAGAGTTGGTTTCTTTTTTAAAAGATCTGTATTTTTAATTTATTCGTATTTTTTATTAGGATAAAGAAGGAATAATACCAGTATTCAATGTATGTATGTCTTGTAACTCTTAGTTTAACAAAACTAAACATCCATATATTACTATTATTATGTAATAACTACAAAATGTGCTATAGTCTGATTGTGGTAAACATAGTTCTATTAATATGTAGTAGAAATAGTTTTGGCACTTGAAAGAAGAAATTTCTCTTTCTGAGATGTGGATATGGAATGATGTCAATTAGACCCTCACTCCTACCTTTCTAGTAACAGGAACTGGGTAAAGCTTACAAGAGGATTATCACAACTGATGTATTGCATCCTGTTTGTTGGATGTTGCCCTAAAATCTGGCTTAACTCTTTTTGTGTTCCTAAAAAGTAGCACATTTTGTCCATTCGTGGAAGAAGCCAGGTCACTGCTGCCTTGAGGTAGGATGCTCTGGTGTCAATGAACTCCATAGTGGTCAAAAGTGGACAATGGATGAAATTGTGTTCCAATTTCCCCTTTCTTGGTAAATTTCACTCCTAATAAATAGTTTTCAGGTAGAGAGACTGAGTATGAACTCTTCAGTTTGGTGGGCACACATGGGTGAATTAGGGAGGAGTTGTAGGAGTTCTTCTTACTTTTTTTTTAAATCATTATTCCCATTTATTTTTTTAAAATATAATTTATTGTCAGATTGGTTTCCATACAACACACAGTGCTCATCCCAACAAGTGCCCTCCTCCATGCCCATCACCCACTTTCCCCTCTCACTCACCCCCCATCAACCCTCAGTTTGTTCTCATTATTGAGAGTCTCTTATGGTTTGCCTCCATCCCTCTCTAACTTTTTCCCCTTCCTTCCTTCCCCCATGGTCTTCTGTTAAGTTTCAAGATCCACCTATGAGTGAAAACATATGGTATCTGTCTTTCTCTGACTGACTTATTTCATTTAGCATAATGCCCACCAATTCCATCCATGTTGCTGTAAATGGCCAGATATCATTCTTTCTCATTGCCATGTAGTATTCCATTGTATATATAAACCACATTTTCTTGATCCATTCATCAGTTGATGGACATTTAGGCTCTTTCCATAATTTGGCTATTGTTGAAAGTGCTGCTATAAATATTGGGGTACACATGCCCCTATGTATCAACATCTCTATATCCCATGGGTAAATTCCTAGCAGTGCTCTTGCTGGGTCATAGGGTAGTTCTATTTTAACTTTTTGAGGAACTTCTACATTGTTTTCCAGAGGGGCTGCACCAGTTTGCATTCCTACCAACAGTGTAATACAATGCCTGTTTCTCAACATACTCGCCAGCATAAATAGTCTCCTGATTTGTTCATTTTAGCCACTCTGACCGGCATGAGGTGGTATCTCAGTGTGGTTTTGATTTGTATTTTTCTGATGATGAGTGACACTGAGCATTGTTTCATGTGTCTGTTGGACATCTGGATATCTTCTTTGGAAAAATGTCTATTCATATCTTCTGCTCATTTCGTCACTGGATGATTTGTTTTACGGGTGTGGAGTTTGGTGAGTTCCTTATAGATTTTGGATACTAGCCCTTTATCCAATATGTCATTTACAATTGTCTTTTCCCATCCATCGGTTGTCTTTTAGTATTGTTGATTGTTTCCTTTGCAGTGCAGAAACTTTTTATCTTGATAAGGTCCCAGTAGTTCGTTTTTGCGTTTTATTCCCTTGCCTCTGGGGATGTGTCAAGTAAGAAATTGCTGCAGTAGAGGTCAAGGAGGTTGTTTCCTGCTTTCTCCTCTAGGGTTTTGATGGTTTCCTGTTTCACATTAAGGTCTTTCATCCATTTTGAGTTTATTTTTGTATATGGTGTAAGAAAGTGGTCTAGTTTCGTTCTTCTGCATGTTGTTGCCCAGTTCTTCCAGCACCATCTGTTAAAGAGGCTGTCTTTTTTCCATTGGATACTCTTTCCCGCTTTGTCAAAGATTAGCTGGCCATACATTTGTGGGTTCAATTCTGGGTTCTCTATTCTATTCCATTGGTTTATGATACGTGTCTGTTTTTATGTCGATACCATACTGTCTTGATGATTACAGCTTTGTAGTAGAGGCTAAAGTCTGGGATTGTGATGCCTCTCGTTTGGTCTCCTTCTTCAATATTGCTTTGGCTATTCAGGGTCTTTTGCGGTTCCGTACAAATTTTAGGATTGTTCTAGCTTTGAGAAGAATGCTGGTGCAATTTTGATTGAGATTGCATTGAATGTGTAGATTGCTTTGGGTAGTAGTATTGACAGATTAACAGCATTTATTCTTCCAATCCATGAGCATGGAATGTTTTTCCATTTCTTTGTGTCTTCTTCAAGTTCCTTCATAAGTTTTCCATAGTTTTCAGCATACAGATCTTTATATCTTTGGTTAGGTTATTTCTAGGTATTTTATGGTTCTTGGTGCAGTTGTGAATGGGATCAGTTTCTTGATTTCTCTTTCTGTTGCTTCATTATTGGTATATAAAAATGCAACCAATTTGCAATTGCAAACTCTGCACATTGAGTTTGTACCCTGAGACTTTGCTGAATTCATGTATCAGTTTTAGCAGACTTTTGGTGGAGTCTGTGGGTTTTCCATAGTATCATGGAAAGTATCATGTCATCTATGAAAGTGAAAGTTTGACTTCATCTTTGCCAATTCTGATGCCTTTAATTTTGTGTTTTGTGTGTGTGTGTGTGTGTGTGTGTGTGTGTGTGTGATTGTTGTTGCTAAGACCTCCAACACTATGTTAAACAACAGTGGTGAGAGTGGACATCCCTGTCATGTTCCTGATCTCAGGAGGAAAGCTCTCAGTTTTTCCCCTTTGAGGATGATATTAGCTGTGGGCTTTTCATAAATGGCTTTTATGATGTTTAAGTATGTTCCTTCTTCTATCCTGACTTTCTCAAGGATTTTTTAAGAAAGGATGCTGTATTTTGTCAAATGCTTTTTCTGCATCTATTGACAGGATCATATGGTTCTTTTCTTTTGTTGATGTGATGTATCACATTGATTGATTTGTGAATATTGAACGAGACCTGCAACCCAAGAATGAATCCAACTTGATCATGGTGAATAATTCTTTTTATATGCCATTGAATTTGATTTGCTAGTATCTTGCTGAGAATTTTTGCATCCATATTTGAATGACTTCTTATTGTAGGAACAATTACACATTCTCATCACGTTGGTTGTAGGCCCAGGACTTGAACTCTGGTAAGTTGTTCTGAGGCTTGTTCTGAGTGTTGTATCCCATCCACTGGAAAACAACTATGTTGGCTCTAGAGGTACTTCGTTTAGGAAGTTTATTCAAGGTAGCAGTTTGTGTTCTTTCCTCCCATGGGTGCTTGGGATGTGAGTAGATGGTGGGATCTGAAGAGCTTGGATCACAAGATGGAAACGTGCTGAAGATGGCAGAGCAACACTGTAGAAGAGTCTGTGTTCCTGATGCTGCCTAGGCCACCAACCCTGACTTAAACCTGAGACAGAAACTTGTATCTGGGTTAAACCCCACGATATTTTGTAGAATCTTTTTGCTTCTGACTAACCCATATCCTAAAATGTAGACGTTTTACATCTCGCGTCATCTTAATGGTATATGTATTTTGCTTGAAGGATGTCTTTTAGAATTTCCTTTTGAAAAGGTTTTCAAACCTTTTTTGGTCTAAATATTTTTTATTTTACTCTCATTGAAATTTACCATCAAAAAATGTTCATATCATTTTCTTATTGTTTTATTTTCTAATGTGGCTATTGTATATCCCCTATTTTATCCCTAGCAGCATTTATTTTTGCCTTCCCTGATTTCCTTGCTCACTTGTGCCAGACATTTATCAATATTATAAAAATATTTAAATGTTTAGACTCATAACCATTCAGCTTAATGTTAGCACTGGCTTTTTGGATTTAGCTTTCTTGTCACATATTGTGCAGAAAAGACTGTACTGATCCAGCCGCCTTGGCAATACAAGAACAATTCCCTAATCAATTCACTAAAGGAATTGATGTTATCAGTTCTGTTGATTCTAAGCTTGGGTTATTTCCTGAATCTCTTAATTAGAACAAACTGTAACCCCCCCCTTCCTTCTCCTAACTTATAAGTCTACTCTCCACATATGCATACCTACATTGGCTTGCAGATTTCTTCATTCTCATTTTTCTATAAAGGCAATGTAATCTGACTTATAAATTCCAGAAATATTTGAAAGTGTATGATCCAATCCTAGAACAATTTCCTTAATTCTAGTAATTTTATTGAATTATTCTAATTTTTGTATCTCTTTAGTCATTAGATTCCAAACTCCATTGCAGAGCTATAATAATCAAAACAGTATGGTATTGGTATAAAAAATGACACATAGATCAGTGGAACAGATCAGAGTTCCTAGAAATAAACTCATGCATGCATGTAGAATTTAATTATAATAAATCAGCCACAAATATGCAATGGTAGAAGGATAATCTCTTCAATATATAATGTTGGGAGAACTGAACATCCACATGCAGAAGAATGAAACTGGATTCCTATCTTACACCATATACAATAATTAACTCAAAATGGATGAAATACCATTCAGATTTGAATGTAAGACTTGAAATCATAAAACTCCTAGAAGGAGACATATGGGGTAAACTTTTTGACATCAGTCTTCATAATAAATTTTTGGATTTGACACCATAAGAAAATGCGCCCAAGGCCAAAATAAACAAGTGGTAGAACATCAGGCTAAAAAGCTTCTGGATAGCAAGGAATCCATCAACAAAATGAAAGGGCAGTCTATGGAACTGTAGAAAATATTTGCAAATCATATATCTGATAATGGGTTAATACCCAAATTTATATGAAGATCTTATGTGACTTAGGGCAAAAAACCAAACATTCCAATTAAAGGTGGGCAGAGGAGCTGAATAAACACTTTCCCAAAAAAGATGTACAAATGTCCAACAGGTACATGAAAAGGTGCTGACCATCAAGGAAATGCAAATCAAAACCACGATGAGGTATAATCTCTTATCTCCTAAAATGGCTATCATCATGAAGACAAGAGATAACAAGTGTTGGCCAGGATGTGGAGAAAAGAAACTTTTGTGGACTATTAGTGGGAATGTAAATTGGTGCAGCTACTGTGGAAAACACCATGGAGGTTCCTAGAAACAATAAAAGTAGAACTGTCATTTTATTCAGCAATCCCACTTCTAGGTATATATTCAAAGGAAATGAAATCACTATTTCAAAGAGATATCTGCATCCTTAGGTTAAATATGTAGCATAATTTGCAATAGCCAAGACATGGAAATGGCCTAAATGTTCCTCAACAGATGAATAAATAACAAAAATGTGAGATATATAGTGTTGTGTGTGTGTGTGTGTATGTGTTTGTGTGTGGTATGGTATATTATTGTATATATATTGTAATACACACACACACACATATATACATATATATATAGTGGTATATGTATATATTGTGAATGAATAAGAAAAATGGTATATATACACATAAAATAGAGAATTATTCAGCCATAAAAAAGAAGGAAATCAATCATTTCCAACAATATGGATGGAACTTGAGGGCATATGCTAAGTGAAATACATCAGAGAAAGACACATACTGTATGTAAAATCTTAAAAAAACAAAACTCATGGAAACGAAGAACAAACTGGTGGTTTCTACAGGTAGGGTTTGGGAGTGGGTAGGGGAAATGGGTGAAGTTGGTCAATGGTACAAACTTCCAGTTATAAAATAAATAACCTCTGATGATGTAAAAAAAATTACAGTGACTTGGAGGGGGGGGAGTAAATAATGTTGTCAGTCCACTATCTTGAATCAGAACTATTACAATTATAGTGTAATTTTGTGATACTACTTTTGTTGTATATATCCCATGTTGGACTAGACTCCATGAAGGCAGGAGTCTTATATGTTTCATTTACTTCTCAACTCCAAGTGTTTGACTTACTTCTCAGCATAACAAACATCCTCAATAATTATTTGTGATACTAGATTCAACTAATGTGCAAACTTGATACAGTGAGTGCTGTCTTTTTCCTTTTATTAATTTTTAGTGTGATTTTCTGTTTAGGACTAGTGGGACAGATTTTCCATCCAAAAATTAGCTGCTCCTCACCTGAGAGAAACAGAGTGCCTCCCTGAGAGTAGGAAGCTCAGGAGTGCTCTTGGAGATGGAAAATGCAGATTTCTCACTGTTTATCCCCTCTGCACTCCTAGCAGTAGAGAATGCCCACAAGGAATTAAAGAGGGATTAAAGTGGAATACTTAGGACCTAATAAATTTCATATGCTTGGCTCTCTGGTAAGTCATGATTGGAAAATGGATGTGGGATCTGAGTACAAAAAGGAGGCCATCAATTTCATTCCCTTAATTTTAGGTCTTAAAACCCCAAACACTCCCTCCCTATGCCCAGATATGGTGAAATTTTCTTTGAAAATTTGGTTCTAATACAAATACCCAGTAATTTGCAAGGAAGATTGTAAGCTCTCCATAAATGGATGAAGCCATAGCATGGTGTAAAATACAAAAAGACTGGTTGCTTTCAGAATTCTGTCCATGAAAGAGATCATAGGCTCTATCCAGGTGTATATATCATACTTGGATACAAAACAAAAGAAAGTCCACTATTGTTCTTACAGATTCTCCAGGCTGACAGTGAAACAGATGGAACATATTTCCTACGTTTGATATGCATGAACTCTACCCACTGCTCCCAACAATTTCTGTCCAGTTGTATAGTGATCCTTCTTCCATATGGAAAAGAAAACAAGGGAGAGGAGAGGGGGGAAGATAGGGCAGAAGTTTCACTCCATTACTTCCCCTATGGGATGAGAGGAAGAAAAGCCTTCCTCTGGAAGTGGAGTGGAGGAAATAAGATTCTTTCCCAATAGGCAGCAGATGACTCCTTTCATGTTCTTTGAGTGAGGTTGAACATGTTACATGGGGGATGGAGAATGTGAGGAGGTGGAGGACACCTTCTTGGTACTGGGACATAAATTATGTCTGAATGAATTTTGAAAGAATAAAAAATTTACAGAGTAATTCTCTTACCAACACATAATTGTATTAGAAAACAATAACAACAAGATATCATGAAAAGCTCCAAACATTTGTAAATTAAATAACATACATCTAAATAATTCATGGGTCAAATAAGAAATTATAGAGAATGTTAGAAAACATCCCAAACTAACTGATAGTGACATATAGTAAAATTTATGGGAATGTAAGTGAAGAGAATATAGAAGAAAATTATACTTTTAAATGCTTATATTAGAAAATAAAGATGTAGTATCAATTATCCAAGTTGACAAGAATTTAGTAAAAGGAAAATAAATTAAGCTTAAGGTGAAAAGATTGAGGAATTAGTTAAGACTAAAATGGGATCAGGGTGCCTAGGTGGCTCAGTCAGTTGAACATTCGACTCTTGATTTCCGTCTGGGTCATGATTTTGTGGTTCCTGGGATCCAGAGCCCCATCGGTCTCTGCACTGACAGTATGGAGCCTGCTTGGGATTCTCTCTCTCCCTCTCTCTCTCTCTGCCCCTCCTCCACTCACATGCATATGTGTGTACACACACTCTCTCAAAATCAATAAATAAACTTTTAAAAATTTAAAAATATAAAAAATAAAAGCTGGATCAATAAAATAAAAAACAGAAATAAAGGAAATTAAGAAATCTTAATCAAATCGATAAAGCCCTAATAACATTTATTAAAAAAAAAAACAGAAAGGGAGATGATATCATCAAGATGGCAACAGAAGTTGCTCAACTTTAATCTTGTTCACAAGAAGACCAACTAGAAATTATCACAGATAAAACACCATTAATCCTGTAACCCGAGGCATCCCCTGGATCACTGAAACCCAGAAAGACTGTATTAGAAAAGTAAGAGGAGAGGTTCCACTTTGCCTCCTTTACCCCTGTCCCAGGGCAGCACAACACTGCTCTGAGAGGGCCTATCCAGTTCCTCTAGTGAGAAAGGAGAGCCCAGTATGGACATCCAGCTCCACCAACATTGCAAGATGCTTTCTGAGAGGCCCACACAGGTCTTGGCTCATAGGGATCATGGATTAATTGGCATGGCTTAACCCATGGGCATCAGACAGGGATGGAAAAGGGGGTAAGGTTTTTTGGTAACCAGTGCTGAGATGCTGGAGGACAGCCATCCTGCTCTAATGGACCCTGAGTAGAGAACTCAGCCAGCAGTTCAGCCTACTTGCAGAGCTGGCACATGGCTTGGCTCCATCTGGCCAGTGAGCTCAGTTGGCAGTTCTTCCTAATTTAGGTCCCCAACCAATAGGTATTACCAGCATTGGAATTTATTCTATGACCCCATTCAGGCAGGAAAGTAAATTTACAGCCTCACTCACTGGTGTGTATAGGTTCCAGCCCTTGTGCATGCCCAGGAAGTCTTGTCTTGGTCAAATGATTTTTTAAAAAAGATTTTAAAAAGAAAGATAAAATGATAAGGTGATTTAAAAAGTGATTAAAAAACACCTGAAAGCCAGCAGACCTGTGAAAGTGTTGAGTATAGCCTCTGGCTTGCATAACCTAACAGTGACCCAAGGCCTAGTCTAGCCTTGGAGCCTAGTCTATTATCTCCCTTAGCCCATGAGCCTGCCTGATTATTGAACATATCCTGTGGCTTTGCTCAAGCAGGGAGCCCAGCCAATAACCCTGCCCAGTTGAAGAGCATAGTGTGTGGGCTACCTAACCAGGAAGCCTCGATAGTGGATCCAGTGGATCCAACCACAGTAGTAAGCCTTGCCTGGCTACTGTTGCTAACAGCTGATCTGTCCAATACCCCAGGCTAAGCTGACTGGTATAGGTCTTACCCTTCTGAAGCAAACCTGTAGAGTATGAAAAGGACACTGCTTACTCCATTGCACAGATAACAATGCAAGGATACTAGGATCCCAAAGGAATCAGCTCCATTAACTGACCCTAAGAAAATAGTGATCTCACACTATGAACCATCTGACAAAGTATTCAGAATAACCCTTTTAAAGAAGAACTAGAAGAACACATAGACATACTACCAAACACAACTAGACTAATCGTGCATAAACAAAATGAGAATATTAGCAAAGAAACAGAAATGATTTTAAAAAACTAAACAGAAATCTTTACTTTCATTCCCTATTCTTTATCTTTGTTTGGCAAAGGATAAAAAAAAAAAACCCACACAACGAATCTGAGCATTTACCTTAATTTAATCATCAGTAATGTTTGTGACTAGAATAATTGCCCACTCAGAAAAGTGGTTCTGAATACACTGGAGAGGTAGGAAGGGGTCAGATTACGTACGACCTTGATTTCACTAATTAGGTAAAAATGTGTTGATTCTGCTACATTCTAAACACTGTATGAGATTCTACATTAATGGGGAAGAAAACTGACATGGATTTATGCACCCAGTTCATGTGTAGTGTTGAGTCGTCCATATTAAGGACAGCTAGATTCATTTTATGAACAATGGGAAACTACTTATTTTATAATGTAATGTGATTACTATAAAGGAATCTCTTTTTTTTGTATATTTTTATTTATTTCTAGGAGAGAGAGAGAGAGAGACAGCGTGAGCAGGGGAGGGTCAGAGAGAGAGGGAGATACAAACTCTGAAATAGGCTCCAGGCTCTGAGCTGGCAGTCAGCACAGAGCCCGACTCAGGGCTCGAACCCACGAACCGTGAGATCATGACCTAAGCGAAAGTTGGACGCTTAACCGACTAAGCCACCCAGGCGCCCCTAAAGGAATCTTGATAAAGGCAATTATCTTAACTATTTTGTTCACCTTTTTATCCCTGTGACTAGCCTAGTGCTGGCCATATGATTGATAATACATAAATACTTAGTGAATGACTAAGATTTACATAGGGTAAATTAGTTGCCCAAATCCTTGCACACATCAAATAGAAGAGAGGAATTCAGGTTAATATAAAAGACAGGAAGTAGTATAGTTTCATTAAGAAATTCTGGAAAACTTCAATATAACATTTCAGGATATTGAAAGTAGTATAATGTTTAAGTGGATGGTCCATGAAGTTGAGCAGATTGATACAGACTTGAATTTCAAGTCAGTTCAAATCCTGCCCCTCATATACAACTACTGGCATACAGTAGCACCATAAGATAAAGCAAAATGAAGATTCCCATGAGATCCAGCCCATCAGCCCCATGGTCTCAGCAACCCAAACTAGGACTATTCCCAGACAGTTTGTAAAAGGAGGTGGGACAGTGTACAGAACTGACTGCAGATCGTAAAACCATCTAGATTTTTTCATCAGAGCCAAGGAAACAGCTCTGGTTTTGGTTACTGGATACAGGCAGTTGACTCCTTAAGCAGGACTCAATCTGTTGTGTCAGTGGTAGGCTTTAGGGTTAAGGGAGGAAAGCCATTCTGTGCTGGGCCCACAGAGGCTGAGTCACCAGAAGACTCAGAACAGAAGACTTTATCCTAATTCTTATATTGGCTCCCATGATATGATGAGAAGGCCATGGGTGGTGGAGGTACTGGATGCATGAACATTCAGAAGAAAGTGATCTAGAATCCCAGCAACTCTGTATCATCGAATACAAGGGACCCCATGTTCTGTATGGCTGGGGATTTCATGCAAATACATGACTGAAATCCATCTGGCATGCCCAGAAAGGTAGTTTAGGGATTCTGGAGAGTGGATGTATGGTTCTGGAACAGGGACAGTGTTTGGAGTTTTAAAATGACACTGGGACCCCAGGTCCATGATGGTCAGGGAGAAAGCTGGTGAAGAAATTTGGTTATTGCCTTCCCACAGCATGTTTAAGCAGAGTATTGTTAACAAGAGAGAAGGTCTTGTTAATACAAGAAGTATTGTTAACAAGAGAAAGAGTAAGAGAGATTTGGTATTTTTGTCCAAAAACGAAATCATGGTTTTTTATAACAAATAGGAATGTGGGATAGATACAGAAATTTATTAAGATGTGAGGGATTCGAGCATTTTGAGTATCTATTTTGAGTATCTATCTATGAAGAGACTGACTACATGGGAAATGGAATGGATAATTAAAAAGTCAAAGTTCCTAAGAAGATCAGGGTAGATAGACACCATACCAGAGGGAGAGGGATTGTAATTAGGAGGACAGGTAGATTGTTGAGTCAGCTAGATTCAAAGAGGTGAGCAAGGTAAAGGTATTGATGTTTATGGCTCTGTCATGTGATATTGAGAAACTCGCATCTTGTAGCCTCTGATGTCTTTATGAAGCTGTTGGAAAGATCTTCTGAGAGAGAAGAGGATTTAGCATTTAAAAAGAATTTTTAAAATTTTTAAAAATTGCTTTCAAGGGGTGAGAGAGCAAATTAAGCAGAAGTTATTATAATGGACTTTTTTATTAAGTCTTCATTTGAGGTTTGTGATCATAAATATTAATGAAAATAGCCCACATTTGAGCATAAGTTTCCATAGGAACATTGAACTATATTTGTACAGGCTTGAATTAAGCATGTTCAGGATGGGTTGTGCTTGAGGTACAATAAGTCAGAATGATAGGGAATTTTATAGGACCGTTTTAATTTAGTCAATGTTTAATTTCTTCTACTTTACATTAAGGTTGGAAGTATATAATGAATTTTTCCATCTCAAATTGATTTTGATGTGTGATAATAAATATTGAGGAAAAGCTCATTTTTCCACTCTCTAACAAATTATGTTAGCAATACTCAATCAAAAGACCCACAGTAAAATATGACTTCATGATATTTTTTTAATGTTTTATTTATTTTTGAGAGAGAGAGAGATAGAGACAATGTGAGCAGGGGAGGGTCAGAGAGAGAGAAAGAGAAACAGAAAATCGGAAGCAGGCTCCAGGCTCTGAGCTAACTGTCAGCACAGAGCCCGACGCGGGGCTTGAACCCACGAACCTTGAGATCATGACCTGAGCTGAAGTCGGATGCCCAACTGAATGAGCCACCCAGGCGCCCCTATGATATATATATACATATATGTATGTATATATTTAATCAATTCTAGATTACTGAAAACTAGTGAACATTTCTGGCCTGTGTGATCTATAATTAGTCAATTTTCTTTATTAGTGTCACATATAAATATCATTTGGAAAAGTTTTTGTACCTTCTCAGTATGTTTTAATACTGTAATTACTGAGGTAATTTTTTTAAATTGAGTTTAATTACTGAGGTGATTCTTCTCATTTCCCTTCTACACCTTGTGTGCAGTCTGTCTTATTTGTTTTTCTGAATTAACTTAAATAATTTGCTAAGCCCACTTCCTATTCACATATATCTTCACTGAACTTTGCCTTCATTTGGAATTGTTCTTCTATACACAACAGTTTTCTGGCTGACTGTTAGCAAACATTTGGCAGCTTGTTTTCTATCGACCTAATTCCTGTGTTGTACCATATACAAACCCAGGTGAAGTCTCACTTTAGGATTTATATCATGACATCACCCAGCAACTACTCCATTGCTCCAGTCTCTGAATTCCTCCTCATCTGCTTCCCTAACTACCAGAGTTGGCAGCACTGGCTGTCCCTGCCCCTCGGCCTCCTCTTCCTTCTGGTCATGGGGGCCAACACCATGCTGTTGATCACCTCTGGCTGGAAACCTCTCTTCATGAGCCCATGTACTACCTGCTCAGCCTGCTCTCCCTGCTGGACATCGTGCTCTGCCTGACTGTCATCCCCAAGGTCCTGGCCATCTTCTGGTTTGACCTCAGGTCCATCAGCTTCTCTGCCTGCTTCCTCCAGATGTTCATCATGAACAGTTTCCTTCCCATGGAGTCCTGCACATTCATGGCCATGGCTTATGACTGCTACGTGGCCATCTGCCACCTACTGCATTATCTGTCCATTATCACTAACCAATTTACGCCCAAAGCTACTGCTTTCATTGTGGTTCAGAATCCTTTGCTGCTTTCACCCCATTCTCCTTCCCGACTCCATCACTGTGAGAAAAATGTCACTGAGAGAACTGCATCTGTGCCAACTTGTCTGTGTCCAGGCTCTCCTGTGACAATTTCACCCTTAACAGAATCTACCAATTTGTGGCTGGTTGGACTTTACTAGGCTCAGATTTCATCCTCATCTTCTTCTCCTACACCTTCATCTTAAGAGCTGTGCTCAGATTCAAGGCTGAGGGAGCTGCTGTCAAAGCCCTGAGCACGTGTGGCTCTCATTTCATCCTCATCCTGTTCTTCAGCACCATTCTGCTGGTTGTGGTGTTGACAAACATGGCTAGAAAGAAGGTCCCCATGGACATCCTCATCCTGCTCAATGTCCTTCATCACCTCATACCCCCTGCCTTGAATCCTATTGTATACGGATTTAGAACTAAGGAGTTAAAGTGGGGGTGTCAGAAGTTATTGCAAAGGAGCCTTTAAATACATCAAGGGCACCTGTATAGAAACATCTATTACTCTTTCTTTTGTTTCTGTTACAGGATTTGTTATTCAAGACAATAGAATAATACTTGGATAGTGAATATTTTCTACCCACCCTCCCTCTAGTATCAGGAATTACTGTGGATCTCTTAGTACCTGACTGAAGTTTATTTGCCTATTCAGGTAACTAACCTTAGGTGTCTAACTGTTTATGTGTGTGTGTGTGTGTGTGTGTGTGTGTGTGTGTGTGTATTTAAATTTTTTTAATGTTTTATTTTTTGAGAGATAGTACAAGCAGGGGAGGAGCAGTGAGAAAGAGAGAGAGACACAGAATCTGAAGCAGGCTTCAGGCTCTGAGCTGTCAGCACAGAGCCCAACACAGGGTTTGAACTCATGAACCACAGAATTGTGACCTGAACCAAAGTTGGATGCTTAACTGACTGAGCCACCCAGGAGCCCTTAGACATTTATATTTTTAAGTCATCTCATCTTCATAATAGTTCTACAGGTCAGGGATTACCGCTTTATATTATACATTAGAAAATAAAAATTTATGGAGAGATATTGACAAAGTTCATACCTGGTGAGTGGTGAAGCATCAATTCAAGCACAGGTTATTTGATTCCAGAGACTTTTCATAACACTCACAGTACAGCTGAAGCTTTAGCTCTGCTGTTCAGGCCATGATCTTTGTGTCATTTTTCTGAGCCTGCTACTATAGGCATCTTCTTTCTAGACCCTCCTCAATCAGAATCAGGAAGAACTAAGCAGAGGCATGTAACTCAGAGAGGTCACCATGTTTTTCTGATCCTGACTATTCAAGATTCTGTTATAAAAGCATAATATTTGTAATAGTACCAGCTTATGTCCAGCAGTATCCTCACACACCTTCAAATCTTTGTGGAGAGGCCAGGACTCTGAGGACCCAAGCGGAGGTAGAAGTGGGAATGAGAAGACTGGAATGTGGGAGTAGAGGGGACAGCCTGTTTACTCGTTGTTCCATGTCCCATGTCTTTTGGAGGTGCACCCAAGAGCCTTAAGTGAGGGGAATATAAGTATGGCATATCATTAAATTTCTGGAAGTCAGAATCTGGTGAAAATGTATGAGGAAGTGGACATAGTATGTAGTAGTTGATAGGGAGTGATGTCATTACTTATATGGCTGGTAGGAAGTTTAGGGCTCAGGCTTATCCAATAAAATAACTCAAATGTCAGACATAATTTTTATTTGCAAAATTCCATAGGGTAAAAGCAAGAGCTACTCTGTTAAGAGATCCTTAAACACTGACTCTGGTGAGTAGATTCCAAAATTCTTAAAGGCATTTGGAATGTAGAGAGTACTAATTTCTTGTTTTCAACAAATATTATCTTCTTTGTTTTTGCAATATCGTTTGACTGGTAAGTTGCAAATATTGGATATAAAGGAATATAGTGTATGGCAGGTAGAGAGTTGGAGATACGCTTAATTATTTTAAGTATAAAGGGTATAAAAAAGTAGTTTAAATATTTTAAGGGAATTTCTTTAAAGAATGAGCAGAACTTGAATATTAGTTAGATGTGTGAGGAGGAGGGAAAGATGACTGTATATGCAGCCTAATAATTGTGTGTGTTTTGTTAGCTCCAGTTTTTGTTTATTCAAGGAATATAGGCACAAGGTTCTCTTCCTATGAGTAAAGACAGCAATTGCGTTCCTTAGAGCCAAACATAATTAATGTGGTAGCCTGGTCATGCAGCTGTCCTTGCTTAACTCTGTGGAAAATAAAATTCCTAGTTACATGCTCTTTCCTGAGATGATCATGTTAATTCTGAGTATACATCCTATTTTCTCCACACATGAGGAAGAACATTTTGATAGACTCTTCCCTTAAAAACAAATCGAAGAGCCATTCTTAATCTTCAAAGTCCTGAATTAGTCACATATTATGTGATTTCTCACATATCATGTGTATACTACTGTCCTTCTTCCAGCCCTAAAATCTGTTTTCTCCGAATTCCTTAGGTAAAATTTGAAGTCTCCAAGTCACTATGACCTCAGGTTCCCCCAGAGGTGCATTCTCCTCCTAAGATACTAAGGCTTTAGTGTAAAACATATATCTTCTGATTTGTGGAGAGAGTAGGGGGCTTATGTAGTCACACATCCAACCCTGAGCCCAGGGAGGGGTCAGAAGTTAGATGGTGCTTTCATCTGCTTGGCCAGCATGATTTTACATACTCGAGAGGAACTTTAGCTTGTAGAGATGAGCAACAAGGAGTAGATATATCCTTGCAACAAAGCAATAAAAAAACATTGGACAAAATATATGAAATAATGGTTCTGAAGACACTGGACCTGAAACAATGGAGGACAATGATCCCTGAAAGATAGGAAAAAAAATAAGCTAAGTCTTGTTTATTGGACAAAGATTGTTACAGCTTATTGGAGAGAGATTCCAAGCCATGTTGGAAGCAGGATGAACTTAGGTGTAGTCTGGTAGTCTTTCTGTATTAAGGAGAAGGACATGGGAATCAGAAAAGGCCAAAGTAGCTAGAGTTCACAGGGTAGAGTATTAGTGCAGAGAGAAATGCATGGAAAGAGAATTCCAAAGATCTACAGGGGGCTCCCTAATATGCATGTGTGGAAACTATCCAAAAATGTTTAAGGAAACAAAAAACAAAACCAAAACTCACATAATTACATAGGGATCTCTGGATAGCTTTTCAGAGTTGTCTAAATTGAAACTTGTGTGCCAGATCCTTTTCTTCTCTCATCAACTCATCTTTGGATAGGGATTTCCCCAGGGAGGGAGCAAAACCTTGGAGAAGACAACTCCCATTTGCCAAAGGCAATGCGCCTAGAAGAAAACAGCTGAATGTCCTGCCTTCATCATTGTTACTGTTTAGTGTGAAAGAGAACATCCTGACCAACACCATATGTCAAGGAATAAAGAAGAGTTTTAAGGATCAGAATAAAAATGGTTCAACTATCATTGTTTTTATGTGATGTAGTCAGTAAACTTAATAGTTTTGGAAGTAGTTGTATGTTCAATAAGATGTTCACTATAATAAACTGTAGAAAACAATAGTTTTCTTTATATCAACAAAAATAATCTAAAAACAATGGACATTAGCCCACCATTTACAGTAATAGAAAACTTATTAACATGTAGAAATTGGCATCATTAAATACACAAGAAGATTATTTTAAAATTATGCTTTAAGTATTTAAGTGAAGACCTTATGAAATGTTGAGATAAACCATGTACATGGAAAGGACACATGAACATTTTAAAGACATCTGTTTTCAGGGGTGTCTCTGCAGCTCAGTCAGTTAAGTGTCTGACTATTGGTTTTGGCTCAGGTCATGATCTTATGGTTCATGGGTTCGAGCCCCGCCTTAGGATCCTCACTGACAGTGCAGAGCCTGCTGGGATTTTCTCTTTCTCTCTCTCTTTCTCCCTTTCCCCCCCCTTTCTCTCTCTCTGCCCTGCTTGCTCATGCTCTGTCTGTCTCCCTCAAAATAAATAAACAAACTTAAAAACAAAAGATGCTTGTTTTCAAATTAACTTATAGAGTCAATACAATTTCAGGAAACATCCCAGCAAAGATTTTCAGAGGACGTTTGGTACAGCTATTCTAAAATGTAAAATATATATATAAGTTAAAATTTCACCAAATGGAAGAGAGTTTTTAAAAAGATTTGTCACACCTTACCAGACAATAAACCATACTACAAACTCATCGTATATCAAATGATTGTGCCTAGTGCCAAGGCATGGGATATAACAGAGTTTATAACATGCTTATGTATGCAAGTTAAATTGATATGGGATAATATAATTTACATGTATATGATCTTAATATACACATAGAAAAACCCAGATGAAATATACACAACAGATTGTTTATACCACTTATTTCTAATGGGTGACATTATGCTGGGTATTAAATGATAGACAATATTACATGATTTGAATGTTACAATGTCAGTGTGTTATCTCATAATCAGAAGAAAAATTTAAAACTGCCATTGGTGGGCTATATTGTTCAGAGTGAGAATTCAAAGGATGAGTATCAGACTGGGGAGAAAAACTATCAGTTTATGTCAGTAGAAAAGAAATGTAAGAAGTCAATGAATTCAGGGACACATTTAAAGGTCAGCAGTTAGGAACTTGTGGAGAACCAGTAAAACATAAGGATGGGAGGCCTGGGAACTACAAGACAGCTCTTTCCCTTTTTTTTTTTTTTGCTTGATTGTAGCATCCCTTTTGAATTTCAGTTTTGGCCACCACATCTGTTCCGGTGTTATCTTTGCATGCCCCCATTGTGTTCCAGGTGCACACTTCCCAGCTCAAGTGAATAGAGCCATGTTACTGGATTCTCAGCAGAAACAGCTCACACCCTGCTTGCCAGCTGAGTGGTTAGTTCTTTGTTCCCACTGTGTCTATTTCAGATGGACCCAGTCCTTCTGTGCAATATAAAGCCACAGGAAACTGCAGACTGCTACAATTATCCCAACCCAAACAAACTTATAAAGGGCACCAAGGGAATAAGTTTCTGACCATTTTCTAATGTAAGGTAGTTTCCAGGTGAATTACGTTTATAGGTGGATCAGATGAGACAACAGGGAAATTAAGTATTTATTACCTAACTAAATTGTTTGTCTAAAATCAGTGGGAGATCCTGTGGGCTAAAAATTCACATCTTAGATTATTTCTCTCTTGAACATAATCTTTGCTTGAAGTCTAGGCCTTTCCTAAACTGTTTTCAGATGTATCCTTAATTTAAGTAACTATACTGTATGTATCTCCTCCTATAATTATTAATTACCTTATATATGCTTTTTTCAGCGGATTTTCATTGCTGGGAAATGAAATGTTTAAGTACTTAGTTCAGCCTGTACTCAAGACCTTACCTTTTTCATTCAAACTTCCAATTTTCACATCTCATTTTTGTGGTTGATCCACCTCTAAAATATAGATTTCAAACATCTACCTTCTGACTATCACCTTCTACCTTCAGGCTCAAATTTTATCCTTAAGATAGTTACAATTGTTGGACATCAAGAGTCACAAGTTACAAGTCTTCATGCTACCATTCATCCCTTTCTTTTCCAGACTTTAATTTTTGTCTAGCATAGATTCTATAGCTCATCATTTAATTATGCTTTTGGAAATAATATAACCTCCTTTGTTCTCTCTTTCCATTGTAGTTGTTTAAAAAAAAAACCAAACTCTGTTTAAATGTAAATATCTGTTTCCTCTGTGAAAGATTAAAATTTGCTAGGAAAAAAAATCCCTTAAATAAACTTACAGATTTCACATTAAATTTATTATTACCTTCAGATGTAATCTCAACACCAAGAATCTTTCTGTGTGATATCAGTACAGTAAATTAGCCCATATCTACTAAGTTGTCCAAGACAGAATCCTAAGATTCATATTTTATCTCCACATTAAATATTTCATTTCTAATTCATCATAAGTGTGTTGACTGTTCTTCCAAAATGTGTTTATTCAAAGTCATTTCCTCTGCTACCAATATGGTCCATGCCACCACCATGTCTTGCTTAGACCAGATAATAGTCTTCTGCCTGCTTTTTCTGCTTCTACCCTGTTTTCCTTCTTATTCATAACTCTCTTTGCTAAGACTTTTTTGATTTGCCTTACCTAAACTAATGCTCCTCTGGTATTGTTCTATGATGGTACATGATATTTTATTTTGTATATTTTATTTTGTATAATTACCAAAACTTCTGTCATTTCTTTTTTTCATACTTTTATCTGTATAGTCAAAAGAATAGATTTTTAAAAATAATTAATTAAAAAAATAATGTATGAATGTGGCTCAAAATTTTAAACTTTAAAAATAATATTCAGTAAAAGAAATTTATTCTTTATTTCAGTTAGTATACTTCTGACTGCATGTAATAGAAGCTCCAATTAACAGTGACCACCAAATTAGAATTTTTTTCCCTTTCATGTAGAAGAGTTTCAGAGGTAGACATCCAAAACTGAAATCAGAGCTTCATCAGTTTCTCTATTACTTCTTTAACATACTTAGAATCTGACTTTCATCCTCAATGTTGCTGATGGTGTAAGCTAGAAATTCAGATGTCAATCCTGTGCCTGTTGCATGAGAAAGGAGTGAAGGCTAATGACCTTTGTTTCTCAACTGAGTTAGTTAACATTAAAGAGTCGTCTTGGAAACCCTACCAAAGGACATCTAATAACATCCAGAATTTGAGAGGTAGAGTATTTTAGCAGTATAGATGGGTACTCAAATAAAATTATGGTTTTTGATCCTAAGGAAGAATGGGGGTATTGGGTAAACAACCAGCAATTTCTAAGATACCATTCTATTCCTGTCTTCCAAGCACACAATTTTCTTTTCCAGAAGCAACTGTTCTTACAAGTTTCTTATGTATCCTTCCAGAGGTAATTTGATTATATATATAAGAATATATATAATAAAGTATGTATATATTATACAATTATATATATGTATTCTTTGCATAGCATTAGAATTATTTTGTGTAGCATTCTCTGCACTGTTTTTGCTTCTTCCCTACTAAACAAAATATCTTGGGAATTATTTGGATAAGTACACTTAGAGTTGCCTGTTTTCTTTTAAGAACCACATAATTAGGATGGACTCTTGGTGAGGACTGGAACTGTGTTTGCCTTATTCACCATTGTATACAGTGCCTAATACAGTTTGTGGGGTACATGTGGTGGTTAGTATTTGTTTAATGGGTGGGTCACACAAATAGCAAATGCCAGATGTAAGATTCACATCTTGAATGGTTTTATTACCATGATCTTATCTACAACCTTGATGTGTTAGGTTGACAGATTTCCTTGTATTGAACTCTTTTGGTGTTCTTCAAAAGATAAATATATTTTTCAGTTAAAAAAATGTTAACAGTTTGCTAAACTCAACTTGCTAGGATTTTGTTTAGGATATCAATACCTATGGTCACATTCATCTGTATAGTGGAGGCAGTAGGTAGGAGTTATTTAGAACACAGACATTGGAATCAGACTGATGTGGCTATGTATATAGGCTAACTGCAGTGAGTTTGAGTAAGGCTTCATCTTTCTATTTGTCCCCTACACAGTGGGGATAATAGTTCCTACTTCAGAGAGTTGCACATTCATATCTAAGGGGGATGATTAAATGAGAAAAAATATAAAAGAATGTAAATAGTTTATGGGGTGCCTGGGTGGCTTAGAGAGTTGAGTGCCGAACTTTGGCACAGGTCATGATCTCACAGCTTGTGAGCTTGAGCCCTGCATTGGGCTCTGTGCTCACAGCTCAGAGCCTGGAGTCTGCTTCAGATTCTGTCTCTGTCTCTCTCTGCCCCTCCCTCCCTCTCTCTCTCCCAAATATAAATAAACATTAAAAAATTAAAAAAGGAACTTAAATAGTTTGGGTCACTCAGAAATGTCATTCAGAACTTCAGGATTATTATTATAATAAAAGGGTTGTTCTATATCTCTTTTCCTACAGTTTCTGACCATGTTTGCATGTGATGTTTGTGCACCAGATCATTGGCTTCTGGGAAAGTTCTTAACTTTCTCAACTGGGAAAGTGTCCTAACTCCCTACCTGCAGGAACACCATAAGACAGGTCCCAAAGGACTCAGCTCTTCATCCCCTAAGTCTGTGCTTCCCAAGCCATCATTTCCCACCTGGGTCCAAAAAAGGGAGGGTAGGAGTGGAATAGGGACTCATAAAACTCTTTGGATTTATTCAGCAAAGTTCCAGCATGGTTACCAATATAGCTCATCATAAAGGACTCATCCTTTTACAACTTCTGTAAGTTCCAGGGCCAAGAGGGGGCAGCACAGACTGAATTGGATCTAGATAGGAAGAGGACAAGGCAGGCAGGGATCTTTCTAACAGGCAACCTCTAATTAGCAGTAAGAAAAGGCAATGAGGAAGTGGGAGATGTGGTGGCTCTGGATGCTTGGGCATCCAGAAATCTGAAACAACTCTGTAAGGAGCATCCTCGTTTTTCTGTCTTCCCTCTGCCTTTCTAAAAGAGGATCCCATTTCCTTGCTTGGTTAGGAGACTTAATGCACATAGAGAATTGGACTTTATCTTGCCTTGCCCTGGGATTGAGGGTGTAGGGATGCTGATTTTAGTATGTCACTAGATGCCTGGCACAGAGATTCAGAAAACAATGTTGATGGAAAAGCTTCCCAACCTCCTCTGCTTTGTCTTAGTCAAGTAGTTTCTATCAGTTTTAGACAGATAGAAATCTCTTACTTATATTAAGCCAGACTTCATTTTTGTATGATTTCTCTCTGATAGTCCTAGTTTTGCCCTTTTCCCCAAGATAGCCAGTCATATGTTTTGAAGTTATCATTAATGTTCTTGTTTCTTGTAGGTCACACGTCTATAATTTATAATGATGACCCCTCCCTTTATCATCTTATAACTCACATGACTTAATACATAGTTTATTGAATTGGATAGGACACTCCAGGTGAAGTAACCAAAACAGGGATAAGAAAGATTCTTCACTTTGCTCTTGAGACTGTATGTTTATGAAATAAATTAATTTATATACAACACTTAAGAGAATGCCTTGTACATACTAGACAGTTGATATATATTAATGAATATTGTCAATCCTGTTTTTGAGTCCTAAATCAGTTTTTACTCTATATACCATATCCCTGACTTTTGTTCATGTATGCACTTCCACCTTTCAAAATATCTTGGAATTTGTTCCCTTCTCCTCTCCTATTCCAGATTTCTCACTCCCTCTACCTGTCCCATTCTCCAATGTTAAGCAGTGAAGAAATGGAGTTTGATAGACTTTGAGCTTAAGTGATAACACTGGGTGGCTGGAGGCAAGTTTTGGGCAATTGACATTTGGCCTTTACCTAAGTAAGTGACCAACGTGATGAACAGAAGCAGATACATAGAATTGATCAGTGAGTGTCCTTTGAGAAGAAGCATAAATAAGTATGAATATTATGTCAAACAATGCTAGAAGAGGACAGAGTGCTAACAAGGGAATTCAACAGGGATGAGAAAATTGGATATAGAGAGGATAAGCGTCAAGGAGGAGAGGAAAGACTGGTAGAGGAAGGCACATTTTGTATGGATAAGTTAGTAATGATCAGACTGGAGGAAATTCAAGAAAATTCTCAACCAACATGTTAGGAGAAGTAGGGTAGTTTTGTGTTTGTATTAATTAGGGCAAAGGTAAAAGATTCCTTAAGTCAGAGACCTAGCCCAGGGTTTTTCCATTAACCAAGGAGCAGGCTCCTGAGGCGTCAAGAAGCCCCTGAATTCCAACATGCATTTTGTGCCGTGCCTTGCCCACTCAGTGACCCCCATTTGCAGTATTGATCAGGACTTCTCCCTCCCATTCCTCACTGTCCTCTTTAGCACACTGAAATCCTCCTAACTCTCCCCTTTCACTTTCCTTCCTTGGAATTTTCCATTAATGTAGAACGCCAAGGCTCAATAACTCAGAAGTCTTTTCAATAGATTTTTATTAAGAGTCTGTGGGGTTTTAGAGGATGTAGGTGTGTATAAATACAAAAGTGTACCNGGGGGGGGGGGGGTGGAGGGAGAGAAAGAGGTACAAAATCTATGTGATAAGTGTTACAGAGAAAATTATAAAAATGGTAATAAAATTTGGCTTCTCGGTGAACTAGCTACTTCAATGATCTTACTTTCCTTCTGAATTTTAACATTTCTCTAAACAATAAGCATGATGCAGTATGTTTCATTCCTGTCTTGCTTATCTCTTCATTTACAAACTTGAAATGAGGCTCTTTAGCTGTGTGGCCAACCTTCCCTATTTACACTTCCTCACTTACTAACTGCATTGCCCTTCTTTCTGGGTTCTGTTGCCACCAGTCCAATGGTTGCCACCAGTCCAGTAACTACTCTTATCCAGGTCACCATAAAATTTAATGGAAATTTAATATTTTCATGTCATTGAACTTCTGATTAACTGACCAGTGGCCATATAGTCCTTGAAATTTTCTCTCCAATTTTTCCAAAAATCAGTGTATTTTTCTGATTTTCTTCATACTTTTCCAGACCCTCCTTTTATGTCTCCTTTTTTTCCTTTTTTCACCCTTTCAATCACTGTTTTCCAAGGTTTCAATCTCAGCCTTATGCTATTCTGACTACTTCAGCTATGTGATAATGCTTTTTGAATTTATATTTTAGACTAAGATCCTTCTAAGTTGTTCAAACTGCTCATTTCCAACAGTCTAAGATAAATCTCTATATAGAATTGTAAACACCTCAGTCTTAATATATATTCATACACACTAAACTTACTAATTCTCCTGTATTTCACAGCTTGGTGATTCTATTTATTCAAGCCAGAAAATTCTAGGCTTCTCACCTACTGTTTCTTTCATAAGTGTCTATATTACCACAGGAATATCCTGCTTCTTCCCATCTTCAGTGCTCAGTCTTTGTTCAGACAGCACTTCTCATCAGGGGTATCGTGGCTTCCATTCTTTTTGCTGCGACTCTCTCCTTGCTCAAATCATCCATATAGGATTTTGCCCAAAGTGATCTTCCTATGGTCCATATCCAGTCACCTGTCTCCACTAATGAAAATATTTCTTTGTCTTCTCTTTATATATAAGATTAATTCTAAAGTCCTTAGCATAGAAAAGTCCTTCATAATCTTTCTTTTTTTTTTCCCCAACATCATTTTCTGCTCTTTCTTTCAACTTCCCACCTTCTTGGCTCCAGTCAAATTAAATATTTCATAGAGTTTCCCCCTGACGTTCTTCAACTTATTTCCATGCTTTTACACAACGCATTTCATATACCTGAAATATACTGACCATAGTTTTTGTGCACATCTAAGTTTTCCACATCCATCAAAGCTCAGCTAAAGTGTTAATAACTTTGAGAAGGCTTCCAAACTTTTCTTCTCAGGCTGATTTAGGAAATTTTATTTTGTGTCCCTCTATCACTCTGCTCATAAAACAATTTATTCTACAAATATTATTGAGCACCAGCTCATGCCAAGTACTGTGCCAACTGGTGAGCATGGTCCCTACTCTCATGGCATGATATGTCTAAATGGACTTGGAGGAAGGAGTATTTAACCAAATTATTACACACATATAAACTGTGTTCAGGGGCGGTACAAAGTGCTATGAGAACATAAAATAGGAGACCTTGATTTGTCTGGAGAGGGTTAGAGAAAACCTCCCAGAAAAGGGAATATTTGAACTGAGATATAAAGAGTGAAAAAAAGTAAGGGGATGTATGTGTGGAATCATGGGATGCACAGTCTTCCAAGAGAAGTGGGAGAAGAAAGTGCATGTTATATTTGAAGATCTGAAAAAAGGACAGTGTGGCTGGGGCTCTAGAAGCAAGAGAGAGAGAGGTATCAGATTAGACTGGAAAATAGGAAAAGGGGCAAATGATATATTTATTCATTCATTCACTTATTTATTAAATAATTTATTCAAGTAACTACAAGTAACTATAAAGGAATATATCTATACACTACATATAGTGATGAAAACACCAACAGACATGGTTTCTTCTTTCATGAACTTGGGATCTAATAAAGTTAAAGTTAAGGATTTTGTTTTTATGCCCATTAACAATGAAAAACCAGTAACATATTTTAAGCTGATGAGTGGCAAGATCATATTTATATTTTAAACTATTTCTCTGATTTCAATGTAGAGAATGGCTTTATAATTAAACCTAGAATGCATTAAGAGGCAAATTTCACTCAAGAGACAATGACATTGTGATTTTGGCTGGTGACAGTGGTGATGGAGAAGTGGATACAAGAGCTAATTGAAAAGGAAATTTGACAAAAGGTTTTGGTGGTGGGTTTGTAATGGGCAGTACAGGTGAAGGATATGTTCAAGATGGTTTCTAGACTTTGACTTGTGGGATAGTCCATATACATATATTATTCACTGAGATAAGAGATGCTAGACAACCAGGCTTGGAAGAAAAATGTAAGTTAATTTTAGGGTTGATGAATTTTAAATATTTGTGAAACATGCAAGTTGATATGTCAAGTAGGCATTTAGAAGGTTTAGGCAAGAGATATCATTTAGTAATCATCAACATGGAGATGGTAATTGAACATATGGGTAAAAGAAATGGAAGATGAAGTAGACGAGATTAGCACAGAGGAGAGAAGAAAATCAAAGAGAATTTAGGACCGAACCTTGAAAATGATGTCAAGGTGGTGAGTTAAAAAAAAAAAAACAACATGTAAGAGAAAATGAGGTCACCAAGAGGTGTAAAATAAGCCAGGAGATTGTGATGCAAACAAAACCAAATAGAGTATGTCAGGAAGAGGATCTGATCCATTGCTTTAGCAAGATTCAGAATGGACAGGTGATTTTTTTAAGTTTATTTATTTATTGAGAGAGAGAAAGAGAGACCTGGGGAGGAGAAAGGAGGGGAAGGGAGGATACCAAGCAGGCTCCCCACTATCAGCGCAGAACCTGACAGGGGGCTCCCTCTCAAGTGCTGTGAGATCATGACCTGAGCTGAAATGAAGAGTTGGGTGCTTAATCAACTGAGCGACCCAGTTGCCCCAACAGGTGACCTTTCTGAGATGCATTTTGTGGAACTAATGAAGAAGAAGGCCATGCTGATGTGAATCGTAGAATGGATGTGAGGTGAGAACTGGAGACAGTGAGTATGACAGTGCTTGGGAGAAGTTTGGGTGTGAAGGGAGGGAGATGGAAAAATAGCAGGAAGGAAATAAAGAGGCTTCTTATTTTTATTTTTAAAAATGAAAGATACTGGAGGGACGCCTCGGTGGCTTAGTCGGTTAAGCGTCCGACTTTCGCTTAGGTCATGATCTCGCGGTTCATGGGTTTGAGCCCCGCGTCGAGCTCTGTGCTGACTGCCAACTCAGAGCCTGGAGCCTATTTCGGAGTTTGTATCTCCCTCTCTCTCTGACCCTCCCCTGCTCACGCTATCTCTCCCTCTCTCTCTCTCTCTCTCCTAGAAATAAATAAAAATATTAAAAAAAATAAAAATGAAAGATACTGGAGAATGGTTGAAAGACAAGGCAGATCCACTGAAGAAGGAAATGTGACCCCAAATTAGGGAACCAGAATGAACAATTGATGGTGTAACCGCAAGTCTAGAAGGGCAACAATTCAGTGTAGGAAGTGGAATGGTTGACACTTTGAGGATGGGCAGATTTTCTATCAGTGGGGGAAACAAGGAAAGGATGGGAGAGTGTTCAAGTAGGTTGTTAAGTTTCATTTTGGGAAGCTGAAGAAAAATCTCACTGCAGAATTTTTTTCTCTGCAAGCTAGTGGTTGATGTCATCTTTTAAGAGAAAAAGTAGAGTTCAAGGTTTGAAAAGAATGAAGAAGTTTTGAAAAAGGCTTTGGAAGAAGACGAAGTTGATCAGGCAAGCTTTGTAGGATGGACAAGAAGTATTGAGGACGTGTTTAAAGTTGGCAACTATATAGTAAAAGTAGTCATTTCTGTTATTTTAGACTTATTCTAAGAGTACTTAGGATGATCAGGTACAGGTCCTAAAAAGTGAATGGTTGTATTCAAATAGAATTGCGGTTTTAGCAAAGGTCTGGCTTAATCAATTTTATATTCTATTTTCTTCTAGTATACCATGAGTTTGGGGAGAGGATACAACAAAATTATCCATCCAAAATCACATTGGATACAGAAGTAGGTGAGCAGGTAGCTTTTCCATCCCACATAAATGCCAATAATTATCTCAGAAACACCTGTTGAAGAACCTTCTCCATCATAGGTTTGATGCCTCCTTCATCATATACTAGATAACTGTAAAAATTAGGTGTGTTTTTGGCCTATCTTTTTTATACTATTAACATTTTTATTTTTCTTATACTGGTACCATACTGACATAATTTGTTGCACATTTTTAATGTTGTGAGGTTATTCCCTATCATTATTCACCTCTCAAACTTAGTTTATCCACTGATTCCTTTTCCATCATACACCGTAGCATTATATATATTATTATATAGGATAGTAGTCTATCTCTATGATATTGATTGGGATTTGCTTATTTGGAAAGAATCTTCTATATATCAGTAGCTGCCTTAAGAGTGAGAGGCACACTTTTGAAGTGGACTAAAAAAAATTACTTCTTGTATCTGTCCATACAAACAGCCCAGAAAAACCTCAGCTCAAGGTTCATTCCATGGCATCACCCAGCAACTACTCCATTGCTCCAGTCTCTGAATTCCTCCTCATCTGCTTCCCTAACTACCAGAGTTGGCAGCACTGGCTGTCCCTGCCCCTCAGCCTCCTCTTCTTTCTGGCCATGGGGGCCAACGCCACGCTGTTGATCACCATCTGGCTGGAAACCTCTCTTCACGAGCCCATGTACTACCTGCTCAGCCTGCTCTCCCTGCTGGACATCGTGCTCTGCCTGACTGTCATCCCCAAGGTCCTGGCCATCTTCTGGTTTGACCTCAGGTCCATCAGCTTCTCTGCCTGCTTCCTCCAGATGTTCATCATGAACAGTTTCCTTCCCATGGAGTCCTGCACATTCATGGTCATGGCCTATGACCGATATGTGGCCATCTGCCACCCACTACGATACCCTTCCATAATCACTGACCAATTTGTGGCCAAGGCTAGTGTCTTCATCATCACACGAAATGCCCTACTCACTGCACCTATTCCTATTCTCTCTTCCCAACTTCATTACTGTGGGAAAAATGTCATTGAGAACTGCATCTGTGCCAACTTGTCTGTGTCCAGGCTCTCCTGTGACAATTTCACCCTTAACAGAATCTACCAATTTGTGGCTGGGTGGACTTTACTAGGCTCAGATTTCATCCTCATCTTCTTCTCCTACACCTTCATCTTAAGAGCTGTGCTCAGATTCAAGGCTGAGGGAGCTGCTGTCAAAGCCCTGAGCACGTGTGGCTCTCATTTCATCCTCATCCTGTTCTTCAGCACCATTCTGCTGGTTGTGGTGTTGACAAACATGGCTAGAAAGAAGGTCCCCATGGACATCCTCATCCTGCTCAATGTCCTTCATCACCTCATACCCCCTGCCTTGAACCCTATTGTATATGGGGTTCGGACCAAAGAGATAAAACAAGGCATTAAGAAATTGTTGGGGGCAGGGATGTGAATATATGAGATAGATTTCTAATTCATTTTCTTCCTTCTCCTCAGTGATTTTGCCTAGAGAATGTATTGGAGAAAAGCTTGGTGAGTATTTATTATACACCCGGAGGCTCATTTCATTACTGACCCAGATTTCTTCCTTTACTCTCTTGACCTGGTTTAGGTGAAGGTAGGCAACAGGGAGAAACTGATATTCCATAACTGTGTTGAGCCCAAGCAATTATATTTAAGTAAATTTAATCTTTACAACATTTCTGTAGGTGTCATTTCTTCCTTTTTACATAGTAGAAAAAATGGTGTTTTTTAAGAGTGAAAACTACTAAAGACTACAATATCTGGAAAATCGCAGAGATCAAAATATAGACTCCAAATCCTAGGCTCCTTCTACAGAAATTCTCTTTCAAATGCAATTGACACTGGATACCAGACCTCTACCCTACTCTCCTTTGTTTGTGGTTTGTCCTTCAGGATATCTATTTCCCACATATACCTACTTTCTTGAGAACCAGTGGGTTCTCAGAGATGGTAGAATCCTGCCCAACAAAGCATCTGCAACCCTACAGAAGAATGTTCATAATAACATATAGCAATGCCAACTTTCTATTCTACGCAGTCTCACTATCTTCAAGGAGTCTTAGAAATGAGGATAAGTGTAGACAGAGGCGGGGAGAAAGGAAGCCATTTCCCAGAAAATGGGGAAACTGACCAGGATAGGTTGACCACTTCTCCTAAATGTTTAAGCTACACAACCAGTGAATTGAAAATCAAGTCTCATTTGATTTATTGACTCTGCTCAAGAGCTCTAGTTGAAAGTGAGAAGACACAGCAAAGTGTCAGGTTTCTGGATAATAGTGGATCCAGTCAGGAGAAAAGAAGTCATAGTGGTTATTTTCTGATTATTTAATGTAAGCAAATGGTTAAATGGATGTTGGAAACCTGGAAACTAAAACAGTGGATACTGAAGTAACAGAGAGGTAACACCTGTGGGAAGAACCTTACACTTTGGGAAGAGTTTGGTCATTGGACCCTAGAAGGCTGGAAGTGGGCCCATGGGGCTGGGTCTCACACCTCTGAGAAGGGCACTTCCTTGAACTGGTACTAGTGTCCCAGGAGCTCAGAAGAGGTGCCCTCAGAGCTGGGACTTAGATTTCTGAGGATGGGACCCTGTCCTGTTACTGCTGGTATGTCTGAGGGAGTTCAGTGAGGCTGATTTGATCCTGGGAGTTCCAAAACCAAATCCAAACAAAACACAAATCAAACTCAAACCCAATCCCCAACCAATCAACCAGCCAACCAACCAACCAACCCTGGAGACTAGAATCAACTCCATTGCCAGGTGAAGAGTCAGTGCTCAAGGATACTGACAAGATAGGAACAGATAGGAAGAAGCAAGTATCCCTTGCCCTGCTTCAGCCTTCCGGTCTTTTCCTGTTGTTCTCTATGGGTGGAAACTAATAGGAAGCCAGCTGACAAAGAGCCCCAGTATCCAAATCCCAGCATCCCAAAGCAGATATGGATGGGCAGGTTTGAGGCTGAGAGACAACAGTTTATGACTGCACAGTTCCTGTTGGTTCTGAGTCTGAGGGCTTGTGACTTGCAGTGCACATTGGCTCCCAGGGACTGGACACAGAATCAAGTTCTTCTGCTCAGGTACACTAAGAGACATGATATTATAACATAACATTACAGGGGAAGCTTTCATAACTGTGAAAAAATTTGGAGTTAGCTGCCAGCAGGAATAGAGAGTGATTGCATCACATTCTGGGGATTCCACAAAGTAACTGCAACTCAGTGCAGCTGTGGGCTCCAGGACAGACTCTTCTACACTCAGTAGCAGCAGGAAAGGAAAATGACATCCGTTTGCCTACAAGAAGGGGCTCTTAAAACCCTCTGGTGTGGCTCTATTTCCTCAAGCCCCAGCCACAGGTGTGACTCAGCATTTGTCGTTTTCCACAAGAGAATTCTCTCCTAGGACTCCCTCCATCTCATGGCTGCTAGAAAAGTTTTTATCCACCACCAACTCCAAGTGTCCCTCAGAGGACTGAAGGGCCAGCTTCAAACATTATGGCCTAAAATGATACTACTAATCCCAATGTTCTTATATACTCATAATAGTGATAGTCATGACATGAAAATAAAAGCTCAAATATTTTGAGCACTTGCAACATACCAGTATCTGTGCATGATTCTTCTATGGATGATTATAAAAATTCATTTAAAAAGCCTAATGAAAAGGATATAATTCATAGGAATAGGATACAGACTGTCATGTGATATTGTCCAGCATTCGGTCCACTCTGTTGGTCTCTCTAGGAGTGCTTTCTCTACCTATGCTATGCTTCTCCCAGGTGCAAATCCAGAAAGGACTCAAAGAGGAATCGCTGTTAGTTGGTCACATTCAATTCTTAATTCCTGCACTAGGCCTCTCTAGATGAGTTCAAATGGCCAACATCATTATGAGAAGCTTGACTCATACTGGGTGTATACAGTTACAGAAATTACAACTTGTGTTAGGGGTTTGTCAGGGATTTAGGGGCTACCACACCTGTTGTCATTCTCACAGTGACAAGCACATCTTCTGGTACATCAAGTTACTTAGCAAACATCCCCTTGCTTATGATATTGAAGTGGCTAAGAGGAGAGTCAACCAATAGTGTCTAAAATGAAGCTTTAGTTCCAGGAAGTAGGTTCCTAAATATAAGAATGGACAAGACAGATACTTGAGGTTGGCTTTCCATTCTGGTCCTTGAGAGACAGGTTAAGAGGACCACAATTTCTCACAGAATTGTCAAGCCCAGTGTAGGTGGCTTAAGGAACTGGACACAATGGCTCGAAAGAAGATTTGGACTGAGTCTTCATAGATAAAGGAGATGGAGGAATATGATTACCCAAAGAGCCAGATCTTGAAGGGCATACACATGAGCGCCTGGGTGGCTCAGTCGGTTAAGCGTCCGATTTTGGCTCAGGTCATGATCTCACAGTTTGTGGGTTTGAGCCCCATGTCGGGCTCTATGCTGACAGCCAGCTCAGAGTCTGGAGCCTGTTTCAGGTTCTGTGTCTCCCTCTCTCTCTGACCCTCCCCTGCTCATGCTGTCTCTCTCTCAGAAATAAACTAAAAAACAAAAAACTAAAAAACAAACAAACATTTATTAAAAAAAAAAAAGGCAGACACAACTTTGCCAAGAGGCTCTCATAGCAAAAAATGCCTTTGAACATGTCTTGAATGGATAGACTGAAGTAGCAGAAAATAAAGGCACTTTAAATAGGCATTTTAGGGACAAGCGTTCAGTTATAAGATAGATAAGTACTGGAGATGTAAAGTATAACACGACGACTATAGTTAATGCTGCTGTATGGTATATTTGAAAGTTGCTAAGAAAGTAGATCCTAACAGTTCTCATCACATGGAAAAAATATGGGGTTTTTTTGCATCTATATGAGACACTAACTATTAACTAAACTGTGGTAATCACTTCACCATATACGTAAGTCAAGCTATTATGCTGTATACCTTAGACTTATATAGTGCTGTATATCACTTATACCTCAATGAATTGGAAGAAAAAAAAATAAGATCTTTTGTAAGTTTAACTGAAAAATCTGCGGAGTAACTTCGTTAACACAGTCTATGGTCCAGTTAAGGGAAGGGGCCTTTTGGAAAAGAGCCTTTTGGAAAAGAATATCTGAAGCCATTGAACTGTGCTTTTCAGGACCAGAGAAGATTTAAATCAAGAGCAAATAGCAAGAAAGAGCAGCATATCTCCTGGAATTAAATTACCTGGGTGAAAAAGGAGTCTATGCTGTTTGAGCCAATGCTCAAAGCAATGATCTAAATAAATATTGTTGAAAAACTACATTGTCTGCATATAATTAAGTGGACTTTGGGATCCTCTGAGTACAGAGCTATCCTGATACACTGTTGTTCTTCAGATATTTTCTAAGTCTATTGGTGTTAACAATGAGAGCTGTGACCTCAGAGGCCCAGTGTGGGACATCAAAGCTGTGCAGCTAGGGAGTCTATAAAGCCTGGAGTTATTGTCAGGAGTAATGCTTCATAGCCTCTGCAAGTCAACGCTGCTCTCTTGTGGCTACTAGCAGGAATCACAATATTAGGGTGATTTCAGTTCTCAGCCTCTGCTTGATGTTTGAAAGGGGACTGACATCTCTGTGTTGTGAACATTCCTGGAATCTCCAACACTTAGGGAAGTGGTAGGGAGAGGCTTCAAGAAAAAGATACTGTATTTCCTGCTTATCAGGCATGTGGGGATTTAAATGATTAATTAAAAAACATAAAAGGGATATAACAATTTTTACTCTGATTTTCTTTTCTTCAGTGACATCCAAAATAAAAAATCAAATCAATGACATGAATCAGGTATTTATAAGTGTAGTATGTATCTCAGTATTTAATAAGAAGTTACATTAGCAATATTGGCTAAGGACTATATATAATAATAACATCTATTCATTTCTTTATCTACTCAACCAAAAATTAGTTGAGTGCTTTGTGTGTCATTAACACATTAGTGATTAGCATAGATAGTTACCAAGATGTAAACTACTTTTAGAGAAGTTATGGTCAAAATAGCCCATGAATTATCATTATTCTCAATTTTGCAGATTAGACAATTGAGCAGAAAGGTAAAATACTAATGGTCATTCAACTAACAGACAGTATTAAGAACTTAGCTAACTAAATTCATTTTTCTTATCACATTGTCTAAGGATTTAGATACATTTTTAGACTTCTCCTGGACAGCTGTGTAGTTTTCTGAAGTTTTTGTGCTCCAGATTACAGATAGAAAAGACAGTGCACATCAAAATCCACTATATATAAAATTAATCAAAGAGAGTAAATTTAGTTACTACAACAAAGATATACAGTAATTTAACACAAAACTAGCTTACTTCTCATCTAAACGCATTCCAATATGGGGGCTTTGCTTTGTGTCAGAATTTAGGGACCCAAGCTTCTTCCATATGTGGATTCTCCATGTATTAAGCTCTTAGGGAATCTCCAACAGGCATTTCTGAATCTGGCTGACATACAGGCAAAGGGAGAGAATGTTCAAGATCTTGTAGAAGGTTTTAGGGGCTCAATCTGGAGAGATTTACATTATTTTTTCTATCATCCCATTGACCACATTCTTCACATAAATCTAGCTGCTTACAGGAGAGGCTGTGTCACTGAGTATTCATTTATTAAGTGAAATGATACAAGAGAGATTCTTGCATGTAAAATATACCTATCCTTTTCCCAAGGGAGACCACCCAAGCTCACATGCAGTCACTGCTTGCCACACAAAGTCTAAGAGCTTGAGCAGTGTCTTCTCCATCAGGTCGTGATATGATTCCTCGTGGGCCAGTCATTTCCTCCTCCTACCACATATGTAATGGTGGAGCAGACACTGGTACCAGGCATTAAGATTCCCAGCTGGAAGTGAGGCATGGAATTCATTTAGCAGGAACTTGTCCATAGTAATGCTGGAATATTTTGGTGGCAGGCACAGCAACATTTTTACCCCCTGAAATGGTGGAAGTTCCCTGACTAGACACTAGTTATGTTCTCTGGGAGAAACTTGCCATTGTTTCTATGACCCCTAGTTCTGTCTTTAAGGGATTGTGTCTTCATTGTTCCCCATGGTATTATGTCATTCAGGTATCGGAACATGTGACTTCTTTTGCATTATTGCATTTGGAGCCTGCTTCTAGCTCATAAAATATTAAGATTAATAATTGTTTTAATTCTTATGCAAAGACCTTTTTTCCCCTTAAATAGTTTATTGTCAAGTTGGTTTCCATATAACACCCAGTGTTCATCCCAACAAGTGCCCTCCCCCATGCCCATCACCCCCTTTTCCCTTCTCCCCCACCCCCATCAGCCCTCAGTTTGTTCTCAGCATTCAAGAGTCTCTCATGGTTTGCCTCCTTCCCTCTCCCCAACTATTTTTCCCCTTCTTCTTGCCCATGGTCCTCCATCAAAGACTTTTTTTAAAAAGCCAAGCTCAAAAACTGAACAGGTACCTGATCTAGTTGTATCAGGGCAGTTCCATGGACTAGTAATCACACCCACATATTTTCTTAAGCATACTTAAAATTTTTTCTTTTGTTTCTTTATTGTCTTTTCCAGTTCATGCTACTCCTTTGTAGGTAATGGTGTCTATTTAAGGCCATTGGACTTGAGTAAGACAGCTATACATGTAATCTGCTCTCTTCTCAGTGCTGGTTTCTACGAGTCTTTGTTTTTTAAAGACAATCTAAAACTTTGACCTCTGAAACTTTGACCTCCCAAGCAGTAGGACAGTTCTTCAAAACTCCATATTTATGGACTGTCTCTATCATCATTAATATCTGCTTCAAGGCTAGCCAAGCTCATCTACTTATCATAATAACTTTGTCAATGGAATCAATTGCAAGCACATGCAATTATTTTCAATTACTCCAACCTTTCCCCTAGAATTACCATTAGTAGGCATGTCAGCTTTCTTTGTTGTATAATTTTTCTAGTATTGGATGTCAGTTTTCTCACCGTCTGCAGCATTACTCGGGATCACTGGCCAGCTGTTGAAATGAACAATTCCAATGCGTCAGTGTTTTAACACATTAAACTTTACTTTTTGGCAACATCCATCCAGTGCATGTGGAGGGAGGCTCTCTTCCATGCTGTCTTTTAGAGACCTAGTTTCCTCCATTGTATGATTCCATCATTTCTAGGGCTTCATGTCTTTAGTGGATTAAGAGCAACTGGCCAGAGGTGGGGCACATCAAGGAAGCTATAAATGTTGTACCTGGAAGAGGTACATGCTATATTTTTGGCCAGACTCCATCTTATAGCCCCATATAACTATAGGTGATCCTGGAAAAGGCAATTTTTTTTTTTACAAATAGTTTATTGTCAAATTGGTTTCCATATAATACCCAGTGCTCATCCCCACAAGTGCCCTCCTCCATGCCCATCTTCCCCCTCCCCCCACATCCATCAGTCCTCAGTTTGTTTCTCAGCATTCAAGAGTCTCTCATGGTTTGCCTCTCTCCCTTTCCCCCATTTTCCCCCTTCTTCTCCCCCATGGTCTTCAGTTAAGTTCCTCCTAGTCCTCTTATACGTGCAAACATATGATATTTGTCCTCTGCTCCCCTATGACCCAGCAATAGCACTGCTGGAAAAGGCAAATTTATCTGTGCATCTGGGAGGAGGAAGAATTCTGTTTGGTAAACTCAGCCATGTCTCTGTCATTTATAGACATTGATTGTCAGCTGAACTCCAAGCTGTATAGTGGGAAGGGTGAGAAGTGGTAGGAGACCAGGGGAGATTTTGTGGCTCCTCTGGTATCCCTGGAGACACTTGTCAGCCCTAGAGCCTGGTCTGCTGTTTGTTTGGCTCCTCCAGAAGCCTCATTGGTAGATCATCAGGTTTTATTTTAGCCTCATAAAGAGAAGCACAGAGGACCTTTGAGGTCCCTTGCATGTTTTCCAGTCCCTCCCATTACCAGTGGTACAAATGAAGAAAGGGACCTTGATTTGTTGGATGTCAGTGGATGGGTATAGGGATTTGAATACCCTTGCCTCCAGACCCAGTCCCTAGGACTGGACTGTCCAAACATATTCTTGAAAACTGCTTTGAGATTTACTAGGATGATATCAGGAGCCTGATGTGGGATTCAAATAAGGAGTGCATTTTCTGCTCAGTCCTTGAGTTTATGCAGAGCTTTTGTGGTCTGTCAAGAGACATTGCTTTTAGGACACAGCGGGAGGGGGACCTGATGAGTTAATACTCCAGGGAAGGATACAATTTGGTGGATTTCCTCCACAAAGTCACTGAATTTATTGCCTTTATACTTGGATGTTTACAGTAGAATTAAGAACTGTGTCCTGTTTGAGAAAGAGGCTGTGAGTTTCCTTAGACCTGTGCTTGCTCCTGATAAAGTAAATATTGATTTAGATGGAGCCAAAAGAGATCTGTTTATGGGTTCATGAGATGTGCTTCCGCAGAGCTGGGTGAGCGCAGTTTCCTTGACTTCCAGGTATGCTACTGCCTTTGGAGGAGTCTGAGGAAATCTGTACACTGTGTTTATCCAGCCAACCACTATCAGCTAGAACATAATTCTGAGACTGTAAGATTACATTTCTCTGCATGTCTTTTTCCTATTGTGGGGCAAATACTGCCTTGGTTAGTATCATCACCTTCACATTCCTTTTGCCAGCATCTTTTTTTCTCAGCCAAAGGAATTATATAGTTTACCTATATCCCTCCCCATCCTGTAGCCACTAGTTTTTACTCCATACTTATGAGTCTGTTTCTCTTTTGTTTTATTGTTGTTTGTTCATTCATTTGTTTTGCTTTTTAGATTCCACGTATAAATGAAATCATGTTGTATTTGTATTTCCCTGTATGACTCGTTTCACTTAGTATAATACTAAGTCCATACATGTTGTCACAAATTGCAAGATTTCAGTCTTTTTTATGATTAAGTAATATTCCTGTGTGTGTGTGTGTGTGTGTGTGTGTGTGGTGTATGTATATATACACACACATACACATACCACATCTTCCTTATCCATTTGTGTATCAATGGACATTTAGGTTGCTTTCATATCTTGACTATTGTATATAATGCTGCAATAAATATAGGGATGCCATCATCTTTTGGAATTAGTGTTTTCGTTTGCCTTGGGTAAATAGCCAGAAGTGGAATTATTGAATTATATGGTATTTTTATTTTAAGTTTTTTTGAAAACTTTCCATACTGTTTTGTACAATGGCTGTGCCAATTTAAATTCCCACCAACATAGGATTGCTTTTTTCTGTATCCTTCCCAACACTTGTTATTTCTTGTCTTTTTGATACGCCATTCTCATTGGTGTGGAGGTGATATCTCATTGTGGTTCTGATTTATGTTTTCTTGATGATTAGCGATGTTGAGCATCTTTTTATGTGTCTTTTGGCCATTTGTATGTCTTTTCTGAAAAAGTGTCTATGCAGATCCTCTGCCCATTATTGAATCAGATTGTTTTACTGATGGTGGGTTGCATAGTTATTTATGTATTTTTTGGATATTAACTCCTTATTGGATATATAATTTACAAATATCTTCTCCCATTCAGTATGTTGCCTTTTTCTTTGTTGATGGTTTCCTTCAATGAGCAAAAGACTTACAGTCCCAATTGTTTGTTTTTGCACTTGTTTCCCTGGCATGGGCAGATGTATCCAGAAAAATATTGCTGAGGTTAATGTACAAGAGATTAATGCCTATGTTCTCTTGTAGTAGTTTTATGCTTTAGGTCTTAAATTTAGGTCTTTAAACCATTTGATTATAGATTTATGCATGGTATAAGAAAGTGGTCCACTTTTTTTTTTTTTTTTTGCTGTAGTTGTCCTATTTATTGAAGATACTGTCTTTCCCTATTGTATATTTTTACTTCTTTTGTTGTAGATTAGTTGACCATATAAACATAGGTTTATAAGGCTCTCAAATCTATTTTTTTTAATCTACACACATTTGCTAACATTCCAAAATTCTAAAGATGAAGTGTTCTGAATAGATCAAAAGAGTTGATTCATTACTTACAAAGGAATACCAATTGGGTGGTTGTATACTTATCAACAGCAACAATAGATATCAGAGAGCTGTAGAAATATACACACATTATAGATATAACATATAACATATATTATTCAATTTGTATATATATAAAACAGTTGTTAATATTCAAATTTTTACCCAGTCAAATTGTCACTAAAAAAAACTACTTGAATTTAAAAAAAAAGAGAAATATGTTTGAAAGTACTGAAAAGTAAAGGAAAGGTCAAAATCTAGGAAAAGATAAAAATTAAGAGATAAAGCTAGGATTTAAAGCGACTTCTGCTCTGAGGACTTCAGCAAATCCTGAAGAAATCATTGTGAAATGGAGCAAAAATTGGCAGTTTTCTGGTTTGAATACACAAAACTCAAAGCATGAGACCCACTGAGAATAGGCTCTGATAACTATCCATCCCAACACACATTCTAAACTGGACCTTATGTATTCTCACGGGGGTTGTTGAACTAAAGTTCATCAGTCTTTGTATTAACTGGTAGCTCTTAATTTGATTACATCTACAAAGACCTTATTCCTATATAAGGTCGCATTCACAGGTACCTGGGGGTTCGGACTTCAATATATCATTTTGGGGGACACACTGAAATCCCAAACATGTAATTTTTTTTTATTCCTTATCAGGATTTGGTTAACTATAGTTGTTACCTTTAGTAATATGTATCTCCCTAGGTTGTTACAGGATTAAATGAAAAATCAAGTAATATGTACATTAAGGCAATATGACACATTAAGAACTCTGAGGATTTGTTATTATTACAAGTGTTATCCTTGGTGTGACTTTATGTAAAGTCTTGGTTTCCTTCTCTGAAGTGGAAGAAACCATTCCTTGATACACATATTTCAAATATGTAGTGCTTTGTCAAAATAGGGTAAATGTATTTGCTCAATGAAAAAGTGAAAGTAATTTTTATCCTCGCAATAAATCTGTTTTGGAAAGTTTGGTATACCTATATTTCAAGTGAGGAAATTATGGTTCTGAGAGCTAATGAGACTTCTTCAAGGAAAAGTAACCAGAATATAGTAGAACAAGGGTTTAAACGTAAGCCTCCAATCATCTCTCCCAATATCCCTATGTTCTGACAGTAAAGAGGGATTATTCATTTATAAGAAACTCAGGGAACAGGGTGTTTTGCCTAAAGGAAACTGTATGCTCTAGCAACATTCTTTCACTGAACAATAATTCACTCAGGAAAGAGTTTTCTTCATTTAGCATATCTATCAACTCTATTTGATGCTGACAATGTCCTTGGCACTTTCCCCAAAACCTCCAAGTAGCAAGGCAGAGGTGAGGCCAGAAGAGTAGTTGGTGCATGAAGGGAACACAATTATATTCCAGGTACATATCTGCCCTGATGTCTCCTTCAGCAGTGGTGGGTAAGAAAGTCTGAGAGCTAGAAGCAGACTCCACTTGGCTCTCCTCTCTCCAAGATTTCTGTGCCCCAAGCCTGAAAGATCCTACATTTAGCCTGAGAGTCCCTATCCTAAGACACAGCTGGGAAGGTTCATAGGAGAGGCTATTTTCTAAGTACTACTGTGCATCAATCCAGAGTGGTGGCTGCACTGGTGGAAGTTCCTCTTGTTTCCCAAGGAAGCAATGTCAAGTGTTGCCCTGTGGAAGGTGAAGATTGTTAAGAGTTGAACCTTCTGCCACCATACTTATGTGACAAACTTAAATTTTTAAAAAATGTTTTATTTATTTCTGAGACAGAGAGAGAGTGAGAGAGAGAGAGAGATGCAACATGAGCAGGGGAGGGCCAGAGAGAGAGGGAGACACAGAATCTGAAACAGGCTCCAGGCTCTGAGCTGGCTGGTCAGCACAGAGCCCAGTGTGGGGCTTGGACCCACGAACCATGAGATCATGATCTGAGCTGAAGTCAGACACTTAACGGACTGAGCCCCTGTGACAGAGTTTAAACCAAGTACAGCCATGAAGGTTAAATCGTGGCCATGAGACCACATGTGTATAAGCAGGGACACTTCCAGGGATTTGCTTGCGTCCAGACCACTGATGCTCCCACTGCAGGAGAGGGGCTCACGGGACAGTGCTCCCTGGCACCGGGTTGCCCATGGTCCAGGCTCCTTTGAGGTCCAAGCTCCTTTTATTACTGGGGATGTTCTTCTGTCACCTCCTCCATGGAGCTATAGGGCTGAGGAGAGTTTATTCAGTTCTTCCCCTCAGGTGCATCGGTATAAATTTTCCCTGAGAAGATTCTCATCATGTAGTTTCCTCACCCTTCTTTTCCCAGGGCTTCTTTATTTAGACTCCCCAAGAGCCTTTGACCTCTCTTCCCTTCCTTACTTTATTGACAATGCTGAATTAAGCCTTTTACAATGTATTCTCTTGGGAAATAGACCATAGGGCCTCAGGGTCCAAGTGCTTAACAAGGGCACAACTCTGGTGAGCAATGAAAAGAGAAGGGGCACAGTGGAGCCAGAGTTCATAAAACCAGCCTCCAGAGCTCATAGAAGGGCCAGTTTGGTGCTCTCTCCGGCAGCCGGAAACAGCAGCGGTGCAGCTTTCTGAAGCTGGTGAGTCTCAAGCTGGACCAAGCAGGACAACTGTGAGAAGGAGATCATGAGACGAGAGAGGAATCCAGGAGCCTAGTATGTAAAGGAAAAGGAACTCTTTCAACAGGGTCTGGTGTACATGCTGACCCTGCTAATCGCTTAGATCTGGTATAAGGCTGAGTGGCAGGGACTGACCTCATGCTGTTATTTCATTCAGGGATGAGGCTGAGTTATTTTGTGTCCATACAGGGTTTGCAAACTTCCGTAGACTCAAAGGCCCCCTCCCGTACCATGGCTGGGTGACCAAGCCCCCTTGTGCCTGGCCAGGTGAGAAACTTCCTTTCTGCCCTAGTCTAAATTCATCTATGAGTCAAGGTGATCACTCCATTTTCCAGTCTTGGCTTGAGTCTTCTGTTGTAATTTTGTTTATTCAAGATTCGTGTGACCTTTACAGACTGTCAATATATCACTGTTAGAGACCATATTTGGTCAATAGCTCTTAGCACATGGATCAATCCCTTTGTAAATGTCAGTCCACCAGTCCTGGAACTGGATATTGAACATCATTGCCCCAGATGCCCAACAGGTCCTCATTGCTCAGATTAGGAGGCCTTAGTGTCACTGAGGAGAATACAGAAAGAGAGGAAAAATGGTCCCGGCTCTTAAGAAATTTACTGAAACAGAGCTGAAAGTATATTGCTACCTGGGAGAATATACCAGTGTTATAGGAGGTTTGAAAAGAAAACTTCCTCCTTGTATTAGTGAAAGGTCCTTAGTGACATTCTGGACTCCAGTCTCTCTGCCTGCTCGTCCTTTCTTACACTCCTGTAGTTCTCCCCACACCTCAAATACATCCTTCTTTTCCACCTGCATGGCCTTCATTCAGATCTTCATCACTTTTCCTCTGTATTCTTTGGGACTCTCCGAAAGCCTCTCTCCCCCCATGTGATTCCCTGTGTCCTATCTACAGCACGTCACTTCCCTGTCTCAAATTCTCTGTGCTTCCTTACGGTGTACATGATAATGTCTGCTCTCAGGTGGCCCTCACAGGGCTGCCCCTGCACACCTTACCTTGTCTCCTGACCCTCTGCTCTCCTGCCTGCTTCCCCCAGAGAACTTAGGATCTATCACCCCCTAGCACCTCATCACCCATCATACTGATCATCCACATAGCTGTTTCTACTCTTACCATTGCATACTCAGAGTCCTTCTTCTCCCCCAGGTGAATTTGCCTCATTTATGTATCTTTCTCTGATATTCTCAACTCATGTGTCTCTGGGCCTACCTGTACCTGAGGAGATCATAGCCCCCTTTTCTCCCCACAGCACTTGAAGTTAAAAATCATTTATCTGTTTCATAAATGAGGAATGTATGTGTCATAAAGTTTAATTTTTTTAATGTTTATTCTTGAGAGAGAGAGAAAGAGAGAGCGAGAAAGGGGGGGGCAGAGAGAGACACACACACACAGAATCTGTAGTTGGCTCCAGGCTCTGAGGTATCAGTACAGAGCCTGAGGCGGTGCTCAAACTCATGAACTGTGAGATCATGACCTGAGCCAAAGTTGGGCGCTTAACTGACTAAGCCACCCAGGCACCCCTATCATAGAGTTTAAATATCTCACAGGATCATACAGTGAGTATAAGAGCCAGACTTGGGATTTACTTGTTGGAGGCCAACTTTTCAATCATATCGCTTTGCTTCATTCATCTGTGCTTTCATCTCTTCCCACTGTTTGTAAGATCAACTTTATTAGAACCACAACTATACTGGGGTGCCTGGGTGGCTTAGTCGGTTAAGCGTCCGACTTTCGCTTGGGTCATGATCTCGCGGTTCGTGGGTTCAAGCCCCGCATCGGGCTCTGTGCTGACTGCCAGCTCAGAGCCTGGAGCCTGTTTCAGAGTCTGTGTCTCCCTCTCTCTCTGACCCTCCCCCTGCTCATGCTGTGTCTCTCTCTCTCCTAGAAATAAAAAATAAAAAACAAAAACATTAAAAAAAAAAAAAAGAACCACAACTATACTGTCTTATAAGGGTTTGTAAATAAATTTTCCTCTATTAATTAAGATACCACTGTTTGCTTAATCCATGGTATATTTTTGTATGCCTAACATTAAAACCAGGTACAGGGAAGGGGCTGAGTATTTTCTTGCTTATTCAAGTAGATCAGGTCACTCTGAGAAAACAGAATTTGAGGTTTATGGAAAGGAAAGCATTTTCTGAAAAGATAGCTATGTTTTCTATCCTTCTTAAATCTCTGATTCGCATTGAGGGTCATTTTCCTAATCACAGATGAAAATACAGGACAGAGCTGATATATAATTGTTCCTCCTCTAGGCTAAAGCCCCTGAATCCTTGGTTTGTTTTAAAGCCCTATAATCAGTAGAAAGTCTGTGTGTGTGTGTGTGTATTTTATAACCTACATTTTGAAAGTCTGGGATTTTGGAGTGAAAGAGGACCTTGGATCTTATCTTCTCTGGAAGCTGTTCTAACACCTTCTTTCACACAATTTATTCTTTCTGAAGAGATTTGTCATATAGGACAGATGAGCAGGATCAATAATCCCACTCATACTGATTATTTGCTCCCTGGGCTCTCTCTTTTAGTCTGTCCTGACTCCCTGGCTCTCTTCTGCTTCTTTGGCTGTGACAGCCCTTACTGTCACTCTTTTTAGTACTTGGTCACTCTGTTCTTTGTTTAGTAGTGAGGTAAATAAGATGGTACTCAGCAAAAGAAACAACTATATCAAAGTAGATGAGCGTACATATCATAGATTACATATAGATAGGATAATTGGATTTGGGCCATAAGGAATCACAGATAATGTTGCTTACCAGATAAATGGATCCTGTATAGGTTTATATACTTGAACTATGCTTATTAGTTAGCTCCTAATCTATGTTTGGTGAGCCTACTGGTGTATCCTCAGGACTGATAGTCTCTGTCGCCAAAATATGAAATTCATAGGCTTTTCTTTTTTAAAAAACTTTTTAACATTTATTTATTTTTGAGAGATAGAGAGAGAGACAGAGCTTGAGAGGGATAGGGGCAGAGAGAGATGGAGACACAGAATTCAAAGCAGGCTCCAGGCTCCAAGCTGTCGGCATAGAACCCAACATGGGACTCGAACTCATCAATGGTAAGATTATGATCTGAGCCCCAATCAAATGCTTAACTGACTGAGCCACCCAGGTGCCCCTGAAACTCATAGGATTTTCTAAAGAATCCAAATCAAAGAAAGCTCTTGAACTTCACAAAGAGAAAACAAAGCAAATAACCCAGAAAGAGTGATAAAGACTATGCTTTTAAAAGTGAAATCCTGGGGCACCTAGGTGGCCCAGTCGGTTGAGTGTTGGACTCTTGGTTTCTGCTTAGGTCATGATCTCAGGATGTGTGGGTTTGAGCCCTGCATTGGGCTTAATGCTAGGGTGAAGCCTACTGAGGATTCTCCCTCCCCCTCCCTCTGCTCTTCCCCTGCTCCTTGGCACTCTCTCTCTCTCTCAAAATAAATACACTTTTTTTTAAAAAGTGAAATCCTGTTTGGTACTAGAAGATATTACTCTTCTTGGGTGGAATCAAGGGATGCCCCACCTCCAATTCAATGTTTTTTGAAAATGAAAATTAGAAACCCTGAAGTCAGCCCTTGTCCAAGCCTATGGAGTAGGGGGATGGGCTTTTGGAGGACCTCCATGTATTCTGCTGAGCAGAGCTCTCCAAAAGCTATTCCTTCTAAACTGAAAAAAGTCAGGGCTTGGTAAGTAATTGTGCCTGTTGAGGCTAAATATTGTATAGTGGCTGAAAGGAGAGACTTTAAAGTCAGACTCTTTTGTCATAGTCTTGGCTTCACTACTTACTGGCTGTATAATTTTTATTGAAGAAGTTTGCTTCTCTTTGCCTATTCCTTTTAATTATCTGGATAATTAGGATAACAATATTATTTACTCTTAAGTGTTTTTTAAAGGATGAAATGTGCTAATGAATAAAAACATTTGGCATAACGTGTAGCACATGATAACTGTTCAGTTAAATGCCAGCAAATATTGATATGATGGTGGTGATGATGATGATGATCATGATTATCCAAAAACTTCATTGAGACAGGTTAAGAGACCCAATAGAAACCTGAATTTTACTACATATAGAACACATATTTTCTATGTTAATGTATTTTGTCCTAAATTTTAAGGGACTCTGGATTTTTAGCCTGTACAGAGTACTTTACATGGCCCCATCCAGCAACTACTCCACTGGTCCAGTCTCTGAATTCCTCCTCGTCTGCTTCCCTAACTACCAGAGTTGGCAGCACTGGCTGTCCCTGCCCCTCAGCCTCCTCTTCCTCCTGGCCATGGGGGCCAACGCCACCCTCCTGCTCACCATCTGTCTGGAGGTGTCTCTGCATGAACCCATGTACTACCTGCTCAGCCTGCTCTCCCTGCTGGACATTGTGCTCTGCCTGACTGTCATCCCCAAGGTCTTGGCCATCTTCTGGTTTGACCTCAAGTCCATCAGCTTCTCTGCCTGCTTCCTTCAGATGTTCATTATGAATTGCTTCCTTGCCATGGAGTCCTGCACATTCATGGTCATGGCCTATGACCGCTATGTGGCCATCTGCCACCCACTACGATACCCTTCCATAATCACTGACCATTTTGTGGTTAGAGCTACCATATTTGTTGTGGCCAGGAATGGCCTCTTTTTCCTTCCTGTTCCTGTCCTTTCTTCCCGGCTCAGATATTGTGCAGAGAACACCATCAAGAACTGCATCTGCACTAACCTGTCTGTGTCTAAACTCTCCTGTGATGACATCACCTTCAACCGGCTCTACCAGTTTGTGGCAGGCTGGACCCTACTGGGCTCTGACCTCATCCTTATTGTTCTCTCCTACTCCTTCATCCTGAAAGCTGTGCTAAGGATCAAGGCTGAGGGTGCTGCGGCCAAGGCCCTGAGCACATGCGGTTCCCACTTCATCCTCATCCTCTTCTTCAGCACAGTCTTGCTGGTTCTGGTCATCACTAACCTGGCCAGGAAGAGGATTCCCCCAGATGTCCCCATCCTGCTCAACGTCCTGCACCACCTCATCCCCCCAGCTCTGAACCCCGTTGTTTATGGTGTGCGGACCAAGGAGATCAGGCAGGGAATCCAGAAGCTACTGAGGAGGTTGTAAGAAGTAAAAAGGATCATATCCACCTTTGGAATTGCTAATGAAAGTCAGCAGTTATTTTCATGTTGGAAAGGAAATTTAATTTTAAATCCTGGAATGAGTTCTGATTCTCTTTCTTCTTGGTGTATCAGACAACAATGAAAACTTTCTTCTGAGAATCCTTTTTCCTGATGCTTCAGTGGAAATCTTCCTTGCCTGGATTCGGTGCTCACTTGGGAATTTTCCCTGACTGCTCCTTATCTGAGGGTCTTGCCAAGCCTTAGCCAAGTGAAGCTGGATTACAGTGGGAGTGTTTGGCAGTTAAAGAAACAAACTTTAAGGGTACCTGGCTGGTTCATTCGGCTAAGAATCTGACTTTGGTTCAGGTCATGATCTCATTGCTCGTGAGTTTGAGCCCCATATTGGGCTCTGTGCTGACAGCTCAGAACCTGGAGCCTGCTTTGGATTCTGTGTCTCCCTCTCTCTCTGCCCCTACCCTGCTTGTGCTCTGTCTCTCTCTGTCTCTCAAAAATAAACATTAAAAAATTTTTTAAAAAAAGAAACAGGGGCGCTTGGGTGGCTCAGTCAGTTAAGCATCCAACTTCTGCCCAGGTCATGTTCTTATGTCTTGTGGGTTCGAGCCCCGCGTTGGGCTATGTGCTGACACTTAGCTCAGAGCCTGGAGCCTGCTTCAGATTCTGTGTCTCCCACTCTCTCTGACCTTCCCCTGCTCACGCTGTCTGTCTGTCTGTCTCTCTCTCTCAGAAATGAATAAAACATTACAAAATAAAAAATAAAAAGAAACTTTATGCTTAAGGAGATCTGCTTTTCCTTTGATTTGCAAAGAACATAGATGCCTCTCCTACCTCCTGTTTCAGACATGACTTTTGTGTTGTGAAGGGTCGATTGGGATGATGTATAACCATTAACCCCAGAACTTTGGTTCTGGGGGTTGAGTGCTTTATTTTGAACATTCCTGACTCTCTTTTTTTGGCACCTGTGGCAGATCTGTCATCTTCTGGCTCATCAGATCCTTTCAGACTCTGTTAAAATTTTCCATTTGTGTGACTTCTCTGGGAGCATCTTGTCCTACCTTCCCTCTCTCCCTCCCTATTCCTCCTTCTGTCTCTCCCTCCCTTCCTTCCTTTCTTCCTCCTCCCTCCCTCCCTCTCTCCCCCTACTTCTTTCTTTCTTTCTTTCTTTCTTTCTTTCTTTCTTTCTTTTTTTCTTTCTTTCTCTCTCTCTCTCTTTCAAGATTCTTCAGACTTTTATTTGTAAAGGAGATAAAAATTTTTTAGGGCATTTTTTGGAGTGGCAGAGTTGTATTGTTTGAAATGTATGTTCTTTACCTCATTATCTTCATGACTCTGTAATCCTCACTTTATGCCATATACCTCCAATAAGGAACTTAGAACTTTCCATCACTTTTCAGGCACCATCCTTTCCCTACTCTGACCTGCTAATCTTAGGCACAGCTCAGCTATCCAGTTCATTCCCTCTATTTCTCTGTTTGCTTTAGCCTGAATTCTGAATAGTGGCTGGTATAACTGTCAACAGTTTTTCCATAATGGCATGGAAGCTCTAGGGTTTGATTTTCACAGATAAGTGCATTCCATTATTTTCAGTCCCCTCCTTAATAATTCACATGTTAGTCCAGTGTTTCCAAGGAATATTTTATAGTAGCCAATATTTCATCTTGTGGATGAAAATTAAGTCCATGTTTTCCCCCAAGCATCATTTGGAGAATGTTCCTGTTGTGGACGAAATGACACAGAGGACAAGACACACACAAAAGACAGACACAGACACAACTCCGGCTGGAGGAACAATTCTATGCAAGCCCCTCTTGTGGCTTATTTTATACCCGGTAACTGGATACAAACTGAAATCTACAAGATGCATTCCTTTACCAATTAAGGGCAAGTTTCAAACATTTCAAGGACGGGGGGAGCAAAGGGAGGAAGCGACCACAACATGTTTACTAAGAGGCCTGCGCACAATTCCAGCCTCCTCCTTAGTTCTTAGGAGGGCATGTTCCCTCGTTTGCGAGCGGACCATTAAACTTGGATATTGTGTGCAGGCCTCCTGGCAGAGCATCCTGTTTGCAGGCATGCCTTGCCCAGGCAGGGAGCCCCGTGTGCAGGCACGTCCCCGCGTCCCTAGCCACGCTTTCTTGTGGTCACTGTCGGGCTCCCACAGTTCCAAATTGGACTATCCTACTTTCTTTTGTATTAAAACTTGTCTTTGATGAATGACTTATATTTAAATTTAATGTTCATATCCCATTTGTTGAAGGTATATATTTTGCAACAGTAACCCTTTTTTCTTCTCTTAGGTACCTCTGTGTTTTGGCTCTAACAGACTTTCAGACTTATCTCGAACTTTTTATGTTTACCCTATTGTAGCCAAAGTGAACAGCTCACGTTTCCCCGAACATTTCCTCTTTGTGTTTGCTTTCCATCTTTAATCGTTTGACCCTTTCTACACCAACTTTCATTTACTAGTATTATCACTGCTGAACCCCATATTTCACTCAAAGCGAAAGTTGAACACTGCTCTGCACAGGAGGTCTTCCTTTCATGACTCAACTGGAATCACTACTGTAGCATCTTGAGTAGCTGTATGTCTTTCTCTGATGGTATCATGAGCTTCTTTTAGGTTGAGAGAGTATTTCATTCATCTTTTTAATTCTGCATGATTACTTTTATACTTCTTTATATAGGGGAATTTAGAATAAAGATATGGCTGAATAAGGTGAAACGTTTCATCAGTGCATGTCTTATCCCGCCCTCCCTTTGAAAACTACTTGGGAACAAGGATCAAATCTTATACTTATATGTATTCTTATAGTATCTAACACAGAGACTGTTTTTAGCCAGCACTAAATGAAATTTATATAGTGAATCCCCCTAGGGTTGGAATAATCAGAGTAATTGGGATTTGATTCTCAGATAAACCAATTCAACTAAATTTGCTAGTTCAGGTTTTATGAACTTTGGCTAAACTTTTTATTATTGGTGATAATAATCCTTATTTCTTATTATTGTTTTGAAGAGTAAATAAACTGAAAATTTTTGTTTAGTATTTTGAATGTGTGCACCTTAATTACATAGACATTAAATTAGTTATTATTATTTTTTTTTCTAAGCACACTGCTTCTCTTTGCTACCCTCTGAATCAGAGGCAGATCATTGTCTCACACCACATTTACCTTGGGGTAGAAGGTATCCATGTCATTTTGTCCTTCAATGACCCTGCAGTCATTTTATTACTAGTATATTTTCTTGAGAAATCTTTTACCTATATGAGAGTCATCCTTGTGAAACCCCAGACTATTGGACACCCCATAAAACTGTCAGTTGAGTATATTCTATTCCTATCTGTTTGAGTCTGGGTATGCCATGATGTTACCTACAAGCATACCTTCTGGAACTGTAAAGGGCAGCCATGGGTGATATGTGGCTATGATACCATCCAGCGCTCACATCCTTTGAGGCTATCTGGCTTCCAGGGTCACCTGTCCCCCATCTGGACACACCAGTCATGAAACAGTCTGCTCTTACCACACCCAGAAAGCTGCTGTAGTCAATTATCTTACTGATTTGTGGTCACATAGTGTGTAGATGTGTGATTGCTTTGTAGCCTTTGCCCAGGGCAATAGAAAGGAATATCACTTAGTTTACCTGTAAAATAGATGAAGAAATAAAGAGAGAATACAATGCTATATCACATATCGTCTCCATGGACTCCTTAGTTTATTCTAATTTCCTTTTTTTAGGGTAGAAGAGATCCTAAAATTTCTCTCAGAGCCAACTGTGACTTGGCACTCCATCTGAGAAAAAGCTGCAAAGCTATTCTCTGCTTTAGAAGTGTTCTTGATTCTGGATAGAAAAGTGAGATGGTATCATTCTTTGGTGTCATCACCTTTTTTTGCCTTTCTCTTCTATATCATAATTTCATCTTTCTCTATGTATTATTCTGTCCTAATTTAGCTCTAACTGAGTGAGGACTTCTGGTTCTGGCACATGAATGATACATGAATCAGGCAGTAGCAGGAACCTCCCTGGGATGTTCCCTTCTGTTCAGGAAGAGGTGGAAAGGTTAGAACAATAAGGTACGGCAGGATTACCTTAATCCAGGTATTACTTAGGACAATACTAACATGGCCAGGTGAGGTGAGGCTGATATCCAACCCCAAATTCCCTTTGGAAGACACAGAGACAAGGTCAAAGCAAAAGAGGTAGTGTTTTGCCCAAGTGTGTCTGTCCCATCATCTGAAACGTGATTGAAGCCCCATCCTGGGACTCCTTCCTTGTGAGTTGGGAAAGACAGAGGAATATGTCTCTGTGTTTTTCTAGTATAAGATATACCCTTCCCACTTAGAAAATCTGAGCTCAGAGAGGGTGTGCTCCAATTCCCTTCCTCCTATTTCTGGCACCTGGAAGCTTTCTGTGCCATTTCCCCTCACTATCACACATGCTCAGGTGAAGCCTTTACTCACCCACTGAGTGAGTTACATTTTCATGTTCTTATCATGCCCTATCATTAATAATAGCAAGTGTTTCAATTGTCCTCTTCTATTTCCAGTTAAGCCACTGCACTGTGGATAATAAAAGAAATGATATGTCCATAACGTGCTATGCTGTATGGCCCATTTCTGTACACTGGCCATAATAAAATGGTCCCAGTTTAAGGATATTGTTAAATTCTCATTCAATCATAATTTTTCCGAGAGTACACTTAAGGTCTGAAATAAATTTCTCTGTTTTAAGTCTAGAAATATTTGTTTTTTGAACATATATGCTCTTCATTTAGAAGCACCCTCCTCCCAAAAGTTTTCTTCAACTCTCTCCTTGTTCACTGCTCCTCCCATGTTAGATTTTAGATTTTGTCTTCTGTTGTCTTTTTTGCTTTCTTCCCTCCGTATCCCCCTGAGAATATACACCTTAGACTCTAGGTTCAGATGGCTTAAAATGGCCTTAGCCTCTGTGAGCTGTGGGGAGGGAAGAGACAGGATGGAGCTTAGGGCAATGAAAATAGCCTCTGGAGCCCCTGAAGGGCTGGGGTAGGTGATGCAGTAAGCAGTCATAACTAGCAGCAGTTCAGTGTGGTCTCCTCAAGCTGGTAGGTCTGGTTTAGAGGTAGGAAAACCATGAAGATGGGGGTGATGAAGCACCTAGGCCTCCAGGTATTCAATATTCAATATAAGCAGGGGAAGGAATTCTCCTGGTAGGACTGTAGCAGGTCTGATCCTACAGATTCAGATTCTACCAATCTCTCCAAACCTGGTGCATCACTGCTTTTATGTAGGGGCAAATTTTTCTAGTATAAGCTATACTATTCCTAATTAGAAAACCTGTGATAAGGGTGAGTGTTCTTGAATTAAATCTATACCTTCATTATTACTTATGGCAACTAGAGACCAGGGATTTATATTCTCAACGGAAATTCAGGTACCTAACAGAAGATTGCCCTGGAAACACCAGATGGGATAGGACCAGTAATCCCAGTTGCCTTAATTACTCCCTCTTGGTCTTCCCCTCTCATCCTGCCTTGCCTCCCAGTGTTTTTTCCTGCTTCTCTGGCTGGGTCAGAATATTTTCCATTACTCAAATTACCATGCTCTCCAGGAACCCCCAGAACTAGATAGGGAGTCACTTCTTTATTTTTGGTCCACTGATTCAAGAAAAAGAACATAATAACCAATTGGAAACAAAGCAGATGAGTTTATAGGAATAGATTTACTTCTTTAAGGTAAACGAAATCTGTCTGCAAGTAAGTTTGTATGGTTGGACTAATGGGATGAATAGTTTTTGTTATCCCTGAAGCTATAGCTGTTACCTAATTCTGATTTTTACCCTCTGAACTTCCACTTTTTTGTCACCATTTGTTAATAAAACCTAGTTCCAGGCCCCAAATGTATCTTATCTGGAGGAATGGTCTTCCTATGACCACATGTGGGATATCTGGACATTCTGGCACTCTGTTAAATGGTGACATTGACAAAACATTTAAACCTCACTGATTTAAAGTGGGGGTCAGGGCAAGAGTGATATCTAATCCAAGTCAAGGAGGTCAGGGTTGCTGGAAAGTCCTAATTTCTGGTAGAAGCATCTGTGGTACCTAAGCTGGGAACTCTGGACACATTGATTATTTCTGTTCTTAATGATTTCCATCTTGAAGTTTGAAAGATCAATTTATTGAAGAATCTCTAAAGAAAATTTGATGGGGAGTATTTAAAAAGAAAATAAAAATTATAACTTTAAGCAGCCCCAAAATGAATGGAATTTCTCTATATAACCCAAGTTATAGATACCATTTTGCCAACACACAGAGTAAACTCATGTTAGGCAAAATACATGAGAAATGTTTAGTTTTCCAGAACTCTGGACCTGTGCTAATACAGCCCACATCCAGTTCACATGTAGCTACTGAGCACTTGAAATGTGGCTAGTCAGAATTAAATGTGCTAGATGTGTAAAAATGTACCTAATTTTGAAGACTTCATGCAAAAACAAAAACAAAGAATGCAGAAAAGCTCTATAATTTTTTTTATTGACCCATGTTGAAGTGATAGTATTTTGGATATATTGAGTAAAATAACATATTATTAAAATTAATTTCATAATTTCCTTTGAATTTTTAAGGTGTCTACTAGAAATGTAAAATTATGTATGTGTCTCACAATGTATTTCTATTGGAATCGCTGCTATAGATGATCTGGAAACTGATAATATGTTAGGCAAAATAGAGGAGCAAAATTATTTCTTCCAATTTCAAAATATGTCTTCAAATATTTATACTTACCTTATCTTCTTACCTCTCAGAAAAGACAGGAAAGCTGACTCTAGGAGACTCTAACACTCACTAGAACTTCTGCCATTACTGATAAAAATTGGCTCATTTGGGGCACCCTCAGAGTGTCATTGAGCATGCCACTTAATATTCAGAGATAAGCCTTAGCATGGCAGCCAAATAAAAGATTATCTCAGAAGTGTCTTAAATGCTTATAACCGGTTAGGGTGTATCAGGCCAGGAACCCATGTGAACCTGCTCAGTCTGGGTTTGTGACTGACAGAGAATCCACATGGAGTCAGGTGAAGACAGAAGTTGCTGCTGCCCCCACAACCACCATTGGGCAGTGGCATTGGATGCAAATGGCTGACTCCTGCAATTTCCTATTCTTATCCCAACTGCTTGCCTAAGATATTAGGAAACATTTTCATACCTTCTGATCTCAAAGTCTAGTCTTTATATTGTTAAAGTTTATTTATTTAATTTTGAGAGAGAGAGAAAGATAGTGAGAGGGAGGGTCAGAGAGAGAACAAGAGAGAGAGAATCCCAAGCAGTCTCCACACTGTTAGCATGGAGCCCAACATGGGGCTCGACCTTATGAACCATGAGATCATGACCTGAGCCAAAATCAGGAGTAGGACAATTAACTGATTGAGCCACCCAGGCGCCCCAAAGTCTATTCTTTTCTAGACTTCTCTAAGATGCTGTTTCTTGTACAAATGATAGTCTTAATTGTATTGAAGTCTTTAGGTGTTTCATGGTGGTGCATGTAGTCTTGATTTCTCCTTTGCCTATGTCTTCTCTTGGAAGAGGGACAGGGGCATGGACTTTTGTAGGGCCTATGGTTGATCTCCTCTAGAGTAGAGCCTGCATAGGTGTTTTTGTTTATAGAGACAGATGTAGGTAATGGCTAAGAGTTTCAGCTGCAGATTCAGACTTCATAATTTCAGGTCATGGCTTCACTACTGTGATTTTAATAAAATGAATTTACTTACCTTTGTCCTTGTTTCCCCATCTGTAAAACTGGGCTAACAATGGTATTTTAGTATAAGGAGGATGATCATGTAATTTATCAGTCAAGTTGGGAAACTATTAAGATTGACAAGGGCATAAATAAGAATTATCCCAGGCAAGTAGGAAATACGGTCATCCTACTATCATCCTTCCTGTAAGATTTATAACAGAATGGATTGGTTTATATTTATAAAGCACTTAGAATAGTATCAGACACTTAACTATGATTATTTTAAGTGGTTATTTGAAAAATAAGTTACTTCACCATGGGTATTCATATTGTCTGAATGGATTTATTCTTGTCTTACCCTTCAAGGTTTTCTGAAGTGTCAATAGAGATCAAGACACTTTACATGGCCCCACCCAGCAACTACTCCACTGGTCCAGTCTCTGAATTCTTCCTCATCTGCTTCCCTAACTACCAGAGTTGACAGCACTGGCTGTCCCTGCCCCTCAGCCTCCTCCTCCTCCTGGCCATGGGGGCCAATGCCACCCTCCTGCTCACCATCCGTCTGGAGGTCTCTGCATGAACCCATGTACTACCTGCTCAGCCTGCTCTCCCTGCTGGACATGGGACTCTGCCTGACTGTTATTCCCAAGGTCCTGGCCATCTTCTGGTTTGACAATAAATCCATTAGTTTCTCATCCTGCTTTCTTCTGATGTTTATTAAGAATAGTTTCATGGCCATGGAGTCCTACACATTCATGGTCATGGCCTATGACCGCTACGTGGCCATCTGCCACCTATTACATTATCCATCTATCATTACTGACCAATTTGTCGCTAGGGCTGCCATCTTTGTTGTGGCCTGGAATGGCCTTCTTATTATGCCTATCTCCATACTTGCTTCCCGGCTCAGGTATTGTGCAGAGAACATCATCAAAAACTGCATCTGCACTAACTTGTCTGTGTCTAAACTCTCCTGTGATGACATCACCTTCAACCGGCTCTACCAGTTTGTGGCAGGCTGGACCCTACTGGGCTCTGACCTCATCCTTATTGTTCTCTCCTACTCCTTCATCCTGAAAGCTGTGCTAAGGATCAAGGCTGAGGGTGCTGCGGCCAAGGCCCTGAGCACATGCGGTTCCCACTTCATCCTCATCCTCTTCTTCAGCACAGTCTTGCTGGTTCTGGTCATCACTAACCTGGCCAGGAAGAGGATTCCCCCAGATGTCCCCATCCTGCTCAACGTCCTGCACCACCTCATCCCCCCAGCTCTGAACCCCGTTGTTTATGGTGTGCGGACCAAGGAGATCGGGCAGGGAATCCAGAAGCTACTGAGGAGGTTGTAAGAGGTAAAATGGGTAAGAACTAACCTGGGGAATAGAAATTGATAACGGGGAATTGTTTTCATGATGCATAGGAAATTTGAACAGTTACTGCAGGAATAAGTTTGGACTTCACATTCTCCAAATTTTCAGTTGAGTTATGGAGATATTCATATTCTGGCTCCAGTTTTCTCTGCACTGACTGGAACCTTAGTTTTGCATTATGGAGTTATCTGGAAGTTTTCCTTGGCCTCACCTGTGTGAGAGGGACGTGTCAAGCCATAATTACAGGAACTTTATTAGAGAGATACTGTTTTTCAAATAAAGAAAAAATGGTATTCCACTCACTTTCAGGGCCTCTCAGTTTCCTCAATTGCTTAATACTTTGATATGTATTAGATCTCTGGACACAGTTCAAACTGGATATTAGATCTCTTGGTTCTACCTGATACAGTTCAAGCTGGTTTTGTGTCATGAATGGGTCTCCAGTAAAGACAGAAGTTGGCTCCAGAACTTTGATTCTAATGTGAGGGAATGACATGTGTCACCTGCTGCCTTCTCTAAGCCCTGATATTGTCAATATATTTATTTAATGCCACTTCCTTGTAGTATGAATTGTATGTAATTCTTTCCTTAATTTTTAATGAATTAAAACATTTTAAGATGACTCATTTTTGTATGTGTGCACTTTGTTTCAAGTGAAAGTGTGTATCCTATTTTCAGATGTGCTTCATTAACTTGTGTCTTTGTCCTCTCCTATATGCCTTTTCCATCAGCCTTCAGGCACTAGCTGCATCCCCACTTTTTCTGTTTATCTTAGTTATACAGTTAGATTAACTTATTGATTCTACTTTCAGCTCTGTTGCGTCAATCCTCATATCCTGTGCTGGTGCCAAGATAGTGTCCTCTGGGATCCAGGCATCCATAATTAGTGGGTTATTTGAAGAAAGATAGGTGTGTTTCATTCTTTGCAATTCCCTTCCTACGTATGCCCTGAAAATGGTAGGGACTCAGATATTGGCCTATATTTCCTGGGATTAATTTACATTGGCAACAGGTCCCCCTTTGGGATACTGAGAGCCTCACATATAAGAGCCATTTGAGAATGTATTTTAACATACCTGACTGACCTATGATGAAGCTAGTCATTTTGGGGAGATTTATAAAATAATTTATCATCCCCATACTATTGTCTTTACCAAAGTAATAGCTTTGATTCACTCTCTCTTCTCTGTTCCATAAGTCCAAAGACTGATTCTAACCAAAGTATAAACTTCTCAAGAACTGTTCTATTCACCCATCATTTTAGTTGCCCCTAGCTCATTATTTTCAGATTATGCACACTGATATATTTTCTTAATTCTTAAAGTCTATGTTTAAGAATCTTCTTCCATATAGAAAACCAGTACTAGTGTCTTCATTTGACAAACTGTAAATTTCAGTGGAAACTCCACCTACTTTAAATCCTTCCCTTTATTCACCCCAGCAGAATTAATCTATTTTGAGCCACGTATGTATCTCCCTCTGATACTAGATTCTTAATTCCTCTGAATTTGTTGAAGAGTTTTATTTGTCTTAACTTTATATACTTAGAGCTGGTAACACAATTATTTACATATTTGTTATTTTGTTGAACTAAAGTGAATAACTCATATATGCATACTTGGTTTCTTATTTCCTCTGAAAACTTCTTAGGGGAAAATCAAGTTGTTAATATAATGTATTTTTCAAAACACCTTACAAAAAACCTTATATAACTCACAGTTTAATGTGATTTTATATATCAAAGAACCCAAGACTGTTTCTCTTGGAATGAGATAAGAAGGAATTTTTTATTTGAATCCCAGGTATACCAGTCTGGCCACTGACTAGATGTGTAACTTCTTACTCATGATCTAAGTTCTCGTTTTTCTCATGTAAGAAGAGTGATAACTGATCTTTTGTTATGTGATTTATCAGATTATTGGGTGACCTGGTCTATGGAAAGCTTTTTTCAACCACAGACTTAGACATGCTAATAACTTGTAGATGGCAACTCAATTTATCATTTTCCTCTAAACATTGATCTCTCTAATGTCTTCAGAAGAAGATGCTCTTCATTATTTTATGCACCACGATGAATTTCAGAGATGCTCTGCCTTTCCCTGTATGTCATTCCTGGTCCCCAATGCAATTTCTTGGTTATTGTGCATCACTGTCTTATAAAACCCTTGCCTTATTTTAGGCTCATGATGTTGGAACATGGCACTCTCAGTCTTTTTTCTTTTCTTAAATAGTGTATTGTCAAGTTGGTTTATNTGTGGTTTCATACAAATTTTAGGAGAGTTTGTTCTAGTTTTGAGAAGAATACTGGTGCAATTTTGATTGGAATTGCATTGAATGTGTAGATCGCTTTTGGTAGTAATGACATTTTAACAATATTTATTCTTCCAACCTATGAGCATTGAATGTTTTTCCATTTCTTTGTGTCTTCTTCAATTTCCTTCATAAGTTTTCTCTAGTTTTTGTTGTAGGTTAACCTCAAGCATGGTTAAATACTAACATACTATTTCTGCTTCTGTAAATCTGCTTAGCAAGCTTGTACTTCCCTGTTCTGGCTGACCACACCCATACCCTGTATAAGGTTACAGAAAACTACATCACCATTCTACCCTGGTGGTCTGTCACATAATCACTACCCCATGGCTTCTCAAATATCTAATTACGGTTGGTCATTTCAAGGCAAAGAACTTAAAATTGATAGGTCTCTGTCAAAACTAACCCTGAGTATCACAATGCAATTGGTTACCATGGTATGCTGTAAAATGTAATTGGTTAAATAAATAATGACATATTCTGCCTTACAGAGATCCATATAAGTTCACTGCCACCTTGGTTTGGGGCCAGTCTCTGCATTTCTCCATGAGGTCAGGAGATCAGGTTTGGCCCGGCTGTGAAAACTATCTTGCCTCACTTCTATTCCGCATTTGTAGGTCTCTTTGAGAATCACTCTGCTTCAGTTTTCATCATACAGATCTCTTATTTCTTTGTTCTAACTCAATCTTGGTCTTGCTGCCTCGTTTTAAGATGTTGGTAATTGCCAAATGTCTGCTTGGAATGGATCCAGACTAAAAGCACCTCTCTTCACAATGAAAGACTGTAGGTTATACTGAATAGAGAACAGGAAAGAAAAAAAAAAAGGATCTCAAGTTACCCAGTGAGGAACGTGTGCTCACAGAGTCACTACATTTATTTTGTGATACCTAAATGTAACTGATTCCATTTTAGAATAAACCTCCATCTTGAGAGTGAACTAGACCCGAACCAAGTCCCAGGATCTACCCTTAGTTACTTCCCTAGCAACGGCAACACCCAATCGTTTAAAAGAGGTGCCTATATCCCAAGACGTTCTGGTTGGCAGTTTGCAGTCAGGCCAGATGGGCCAAACCAATCTAGTGCTGACAAGACACCCTATACCTATCAGGAGGCTAACAGGAGGCTGCCAAGCTAGAACGCCCCAAATTCCACTGTAATCACAACAAAAAGCCCTGCAATCACGGGCTTGGGGCTCCATACCATCACTGCTGCATCGGGGTGCTTTGGAGTCCCTGCTCAACCTTAAAATAAAGACCCTTTTATATTTGCATCAGTGTCGGCTCCTTGGGGGTCTCAGGGGACTCGCGAATTGGACATAACAATTTCTATAATTTTTAAATTATTTATTTATTTATTTATTTATTTTATCTTATTTATTATTTTATTTTTTACTAG
>NW_027529429.1:81127-253925 GCF_008692635.1 Crocuta crocuta | reverse complement strand
GGTTGAAGACACTGGCCATCACTTTTTTAAAAAAATTTTTGGATACCCAGAATTTCATATCTATAGGTATTTTAAAGTCATCAAATCAAGAGTCCTCTTGGAATTTCCCATACAGACTATTTGATAAATAAGAATTCAAAATTTGTAATAGAAACCCAACAACACAAAACCCAGAAGAGTGGGGAAGGGGAGGAGGGGCAAGATTGCGGAGAATTAAGGAGCTCCCTACTTGCACTCGCGCCCATGCCTCACACAGAAAAGATCAGAAGCCATTGGAAACCTTGCGAAACCTGAGAGATTGGGGGAAAAAGGACGCAGACCACTGAGAAAGCCTTCTAATGTGACTGCGAACTGGGGAAGATAAAATTGGGCCAGGATCGGAGACTCCAGGGTCGGAGGCGATCTCCCTCTGCAGGAGAAAGACGGCAAAAAGAGAGAGTCCGAAACAGAAAAACTTCCTCTTGGGGGAAAAACCGCCGCTCGGGGCAGAAACACCCTGCGTGCCAAATACCTGCACACCAGGTCCCCTTGCACCAACTGGTCCCGGAGGGGCTGAGCGCACAGACTGCTTCTTTGTGCTTGCTCCTGGCTGGCTGGACTTCTAGAGTAGCGGTGCGCCTGCCGCCATTGTCCTCCTGGCTGACTTGGGCCCCTGGAAGAGCCACACGCGGACACCGGGCGTCCTTGCTCTTGGCTGGCTGGAACTCTAGATGGAAAGCAAAGAGCTAAAAACTGGGAGATGTGTCTGTGAGTTCATGTTTCGAATGACGAGACACAGAGGGACCTGGTTTTCCTCATTCCAGCGGGCTCCACGCACCTGCAGGCAAGCCCCCGGCCATGCTCACCAGCCCGACCCTGAGAAGAGCAATTCTGACCCCACCCCCAGAGAGAGGCAGGAGGCCTGGAATTACCCAGAGGAGATTGCCTGGGAAGTTCTGTCTGAGGCAGTTTCAGCGGGGCACTCAGACTGGGATTTGGAGACTGGGACTGGCAGGGGTTGAAGAGCGCAACCAACTTTGGCTGCTCCCCCAGTACGGGGAGTTTACACGCCCAAAAAAGCTTCTTATCCTTTCTGCCTGTTCATTCTATTTCTAATTTTGCCTCATCCCCACCCTGTCTTCTCTCTCTGTCTCTATGCTCTTCAACCAGCACTGCATACACACGGCTATTTAACTGTAGCTTGCTTTAAACCGTTCTTTGTCCATCGGTTCTTTGTCCATTTTTTCCTTTTCTTTTCTCCTTTTTGACCCTTTTATGTATTTTATACTATTATTCACCCTCTTTCCTCCGTCTTTTCTCTTAACTTTTTCATTTTCCCTCTCATTTTGCATGTTAGTTGAATTAGCCTGTGCGTTTGTGTGCTCCGGCTCCCTGTGTGTTTCTCTGTCTGCTTTCTATTCCAGGGCTACCTCAAGAAACAGACCAGAGTACACAAGGTGGAGAGTCCCAAATATCACTATGAATAGGAAAATAANATGTGGAAACTAATTTGACAATAAACTATTTGTAAAAAAAAAAAAAAAGGAAAGAGAAGAACCTAAAAAAGAAATATCAGTACTGTTGTTATTGCCTACAATATTCTGTACATGTTATTTGGGTAAGGTTTGTTAAATACATTCTTCTAATGTTTCATATCTGGATCTTCTTATCAGCTGTTCTATCATCTTTTAGGAGAGTCATGTTGAAATCTCAGCTGTGATTGTGGATTTAGTTCTCCTTTTGTTTGTGTTAATGTTTTTGCATTATTTTAATAGAAATTATGATATTGATATTGTTACACTTTCCAATTCATCATTATAATCACTTCATTATTATGAAATGTCCTTCATTATCTTGGTTATGCTTCTGGCCTTAATGTTTGCATTAATCAGCTACTGACATTCTCCTGGTTAGTGTTTTCCTGATATATTTTTTCCATTCTTTTGTTTTCAGTGATTCTGGTGTTATATTTAAAATGTGTCTTTTAGAGGCACCTGGGTGGCTCAGTTCGTTAAGCATCTGACTCTCTATATTGGCTCCGATCATGATCTCACGGTTCATGGTGTCAAACCCCACGTCAGTCTTTGTGCTGACCACATGGAGCCTACTTGGCACTCTCTCTCCCTCTCTCTCTCTCTGTCTGCCCCTACCCCACTCATGCTTTCTCTGTCTCTTTCAAAATAAATAAATAAACATTTTTTAAAAATGTATCTTTTGTAAGTATTATAAATATATTTAATCTGATAGTCTTAGTCTTTTACTTAGAGTATGTGCTCTATCTGCATAAATGCAATTGCTGATTGCTGTATAGCTACCATCTCATTATTTGTGTATAACCACACATATATTAATTTCCTTCTACTTTCTTGTCTTATTTTTGATTAATGACATTTTATGCAGTCTTTTTTAGTGTTATTTTGGTGATGATCCTAGCATAAAAACTGATATTCTTGACTTACTACAGTTTATTTAAATATACCATTTGGAGTTTTCAGAATTCCATATAGTTTTCCTTTCAGTGACATATTTTCCTTGTGTGAAGATATTTTTAAAACATATAAATTAATGATAAAGTAAATCATCATAAAGTGCTCATTTTAAAAGCATTTTTTTCTAGAATGCAGCTAATATGTAAGATGAAGTCATTTCATAAGTCTGATGACATTTGTCTTTCTCAAGGGTCTTTTAGTCACATTCTCTGAGTCCCTGATTGATATTTCTTTTTACATTCAAAATGTGTGTGTGTGTGTGTGTGTGTGTGTGTGTGTGTGTGTAAGGAGGCAGGAACCCATGGGAGTAGGATGCCCAAACCAACTCTTCATGTTTCTAGCCACAGGAGAGTGGCTGTTATAGAAACAACATCTTTATAAAGTCATCCAGAGTCCAAAGTCACAATACTTTGGTTTCTCTTCAGATTACATAAATCTCTCCTGTTTTACCAAAGTCATATGCAGAGGGCTAGTGAGAGGTTGAGAAGTCACACTTTGCCTGACAGCAGCTGGATGGTCACACTGCCATTTGGGGCAGAATTTCTCTGTAGGTATTTTTGGGAACAGTACATTGGAAAGCCAAGCATAAATGACCCTTTGAGTTTGCACTTCAGTTTAGTTCACTGTTTGTTTAGAAGAATGTTATTGTATCTTCAGATGTTAGTATGTGAAGACCCTGAAGATCACACAATGTCAGAAGAGCATGAGCACACTAGGTTATGGGTCAGCTGAGCTCACAGAAGGTCAGCTCACCTTTGTCTCTGATTTGATTAGTTGAGGCATATTTTAAGTGTCTGGATTTATGTCAATTTCCACAGAGAAAAATGATGCATACTTTGTTCTTGACTTTAATGAGCTTTGGTCATTCTAGGAAAGGTGGCTGAGAACTAGAGATCCAGGCAGAGAGATAAAACCATGAAACAGGAACCTATGGAATTCCCTGGGTGTCCCTGGTAGGAAGATAACTTTCAAATCGGGAGATCAGAGATTGGACAGAATTGTGCTAAAATTTAAGTGAAGATAATGGGATGTCTGAAGCCGAGCAGAGCTGAGGCTAGGGCTGGCTGAACTGAAGTGGCAGTCTTGGATTAGGGTTAGCCTAGATCAGTTGTTAGGCCAGTTATGACAGTTTGTGTAGTTTTCTTATTCTCAAACTATTGTCCCTGAAAAGCAGCATAGGCATTACCTGGGAATTTGTTAGAAAGATAAATTTTTGGCTTTTCTCCCAAAACTACAAAATAGGTAACTCTGGAGGTTGGTGTCAGCAATCAGTGTTTCAGGTGATCCTAATACACACCCACATTTGAGAACCACTGGTGTAGATAAAAGAAAATCCTGATAAGAAGCCCACTCTATATATTCAAGAAAAAAAAATGGAGAGCTCTGAACATTGATTGGGAGGTGTGTGTATGTGCATGTGCATGTGTGTGCCTGTGTGTGTGTGTGTGTGTGTGTGTCTGTGTGTCTGTGTGTGTGTGTATTCAGGGGCACCCAAACAACATGCCCCCAGATCCATCTATAAGGGATGGTTTTTCCTCTGCCTCAGAGGAGAACAACAGCAGAACCTGGCAACTGCTTCCCCTCAGGGCCCAGGATGGTTAAGAAGATCCTTGAAGAGAACTGAAGCCCCAGTTTGTGCAGCACCCTGTTCTTAGGCATATTTAAGTATTCCTTTAGTTCTGCTCTTGTTCTAGAAGCCTCATCTCCTTATTTTTTCTCCTTTACCCAGGAAATACAGTGGTTTTTATTATATTATTTTTAAGCAGTTACCAAATACAGACACAAGTAAGATACTACACAGGTAGCTTTTGTATTTATTGCTTTCACCTCTAGGTTTCACCACGAATTTGTCCCCCCACCCCCATTCTGCTTTGTTCAGCTTTTTAGTGAGTGTTAAGCAAGACTGCCAGTGGTTCAGAGTACAGCAAGATATGGAGGTGCTAATTAAAGATTCAAGGGTATTATGATGCTTTCAACAATCTGTCAGTTTCATATATCTGACTTGTACTTATTGAGTGCCTATTATGTCAGCAGGTGCATGGCACTTTTCTCTGTGCTATTATAAAAAGATAAGATTTCATTGCTTACAAATGGAGCACAGACTTTTGGGAAGACAAATAGGATATATCATTTGTATAGGAGAGGTGTTTTAAATTTTTTTTTAATGTTTTATTTCTGAGAGAGAGAGAGGCAGCATGAGCAGAAGAAGGTCAGAGAGAGAGAGAGAGACACAGAATCCAAAGCAGGCTACAGGCTCTGAACTAGCTCTCAGCACAGAGCCTGACAAGGGGCTTGAACCCACGAACCATGAGATCATTACCTGAGCCGAAGTCAGATGCTTAACAGACAGAGCCACCCAGGTGCCCCTAGGAGAGTTTTATTAATGCTTTAATAGCAGTATGCTCAGGAAATTAAAGGATCATAGGGAAACAATGGAAAGGGGAGGCATCTAACCATGGATGCAGAAAGAGTAACAAGAAAAAAAATTTCTAAGAGCTGTAACTTTTGGTACAGATAGAATGCGACAAGCAGAAGTTAGTTATTTGAGGGCAAGAGAATTTATTCTAGGAGAAGGCTATGACATGTAAAAACACAACGGTGAGACAAAATGCAAAGCATGTCTGTCAGTGGCTGGATTTATGTGTGGAGTTGGAATATACTGATGAAGGGAGTTATTTTTTATTAATAAAGTTATGAATGCTAGGGACATTATTTTAACAAACAGTTGCCTGTACAATTTAAATTGTAGACATATTTCATGACATAAGAATTGTGGAGAATGTGACAGCCTAGAACAGAGGCAGATAAATCAGTTAGGAGGTTGTTAAACAGTCAAACTCTGAATTCATGTCTTTTCTTTCAGCCAGTTTCAGGCCCACCTGCCAGTCATGGTACTATTTCTCAACAACACAGGCACCCAGGTGACTGAATTCCTGATGATTTGCTTCCCAGGAATGCAGGATACACAGCACTGGCTATCCGTAGTCCTTGCTCCCCTCCTGGTTTTGGCCGTTGGGGCCAACTTTGTGTTATTACTCACCATCCAGCAGGAGACATCTCTGCATGGGCCCATGTACTACCTGCTTGCCATCCTCTCCGTGCTGGATATCATCCTCTGCCTTACTGTCATCCCCAAGGTCAGACCCCCTCTGGATTGGCTTCCAGGATCTCAGTCATTTTTCTTTAAATAGTACTTTGTTTTGCTGCTATGAATCCTACTGCCCCTGAAGGACAATCCTCAATGAGTTGTCCATACCATCACACAGGGTCTGTCACATCTCTCAGATATGTCCCCGCTCATTCTCAGTGTCCATTTTTTAAAGATTTAATTCTTTCCCAACTGACAGGTCCTTTCTCAATGTCTGAGTTAATGATATCCCAAGTTTTGACCTCCTTTTTACTTCTAGGGAGATTTTCCTTGACTCAGAATGATCCCACCATTACATCCAAGAGCTCTAGAATTTACTTTCTAAAATGTAACTGGATGTATGTTGATGTCATATACTAAGATAGGAAGCAGAATTGGAAGACATTTCTTATATGTCTAGAGAAGATGGAGAGTATCTAAACATAAGTATTGAACTTACTTAGTTTGATGTTCTTGTGATGCATTTAGGAGGGCAGAGGGATTCAACTGGAGTTTGGGTAAGAACTCTGGGGATCAAGAGAATACAGGCTAGAAATAAATATTAAACAAGAGGCATGGTCTATAGATGGAGAGAAAAGGATATAAATCAGGCTCTACTTGGGATGTACATAGAAGGTATTTGAAATTAGGATACTGTCCCAGCTGGGATCATAGGGCTGTGGTTTGGAGGTACAGATGGTTGAAGTCACTGACAGTTTCCCCAAAGGTTAGGTACCCTAGGGTGGGAATGACTCAATTTTTGAGAATAATGATTCTGGCAGGTCCTGCTCATCTTCTGGTTCAACATGAAGACCATCAGCCTTGCAGGCTGCTTTCTGCAGATGTTCATCATGAATACATTGCTTCCCATGGAGTCTTCCACCTTCCTGGTCATGGCCTATGACCGCTATGTGGCCATTTGCCATCCTCTGCGCTACCCATCCATCATCACTGAAAAATTTGTCATTTATGCAGCCATCTTCATTGTCTTCCGCAATTTTCTGGCCACACTACCCACACCAGTTCTGGCTGCCAGGCTCAACTACTGTGCCAGCAATGTGGTGGAGAACTGTATCTGTGCCAACATTTCCGTAGCAAAGCTCTCCTGTGGGAATATTCACCTAAATAAGCTCTACCAGTTTGTGAGTGTTTGGTGTCTACTAGGTTCTGACCTACTGCTCATCTTACTGTCCTACTGCTTCATCCTGAGGGCTGTTAAGCGTCTGCAGTCAGGGGGTGCAGCAACCAAAGCCTTGAGTACTTGTGGTTCCCATCTCATTCTTATACTTTTCTTCTATACATTGCTGCTTGTCTTCATCTTCACAAACAAGGCAGAAAAGAAGGTGCCCTCAGAGGTACCCATTCTTCTCAATGTCTTGCACCACCTTATTCCACCAGCCCTGAACCCCATAGTTTATGGAGTGCGAACCCAGGAAATCAAGCGAGGAATTATCAAACTACTCAAGTACCAGTTTTGAGAGACATGAGTCAAAGATCAGGGATTATGAAAGGCTGTTTTAGTGATGGAGTCATCCAAATGCCACAAGGAACACATGACATCCATGCTGCTACCGTCATCTTGAACTTAAGCCTTCTACAGAACTTAAACACTTCGACATAATATTTACCCTCACGATTGCCTCCTCAAATTCTCACTGAGCACATGTTTAGGCAACCATTACCTTTTTATTCTAACCCCTTGCCATCATGATCTTTTAATACTCATTCCTTAAATGATTATTTAATACCTTCCACATACTTCTTAGTCTTTATATTCTGAGTGACTATCACATTTAATTCCTAGCGCAAGGATGAGACACACTTTAAATAGAACATGGGAGATATGGGTAGGATCAGGGGAACCAATGAAGACAATATTTTTTTTAATGTTTTGTTTATTTTTGAGAGGGAGTGCATGTGAGTGGGGAAGGGGCAGACAGAGAGAGGGACAGAAGATCCAAAGAGGGCTTTGCACTGAAAGCAGTGAGCCTGATGCAGGGCTCAAACTCATGAATCTGTGACATCATGACTTGCGTCGAGGTCAGACACTCAACTGACTGAGCCACCCAGGTACCCCAAGACTTATTTTAAATAATCCAGGTGAAATGTAATAATAGCTCGGACTAAAGTGGTGAGTTAAAATTGAAGTTATGGGTTACAAAATTTGCTGAGAGTCCTTATGTAGGATATAAAAGATGGAGAGGAGTAAAGAATAACTCCAAGCCTTTTTTTCCCTTAAGTTTTAATGTAAATTCCAGGTAGTTAACATTCAGTATAGCATTAGTTTCAGGTGTACAATATAGTGACTCAACACTTCCATAACCCCCCCTCCCCCCGCCTGGTGGTCATCACAACAGGTGCACTCCCTAATCCCCATCAGCTATTTCACCCATCCACCCTCCCCCACTTCCCCTCTGGTAACCATCAGTTTGTTCTCTATACTTAAGAGTCTGTTTCTTCAAGGCTGTTTGCAAGAACAGTTGGAAAAGCAGAATTGCCATTAACTGAGGAGCCAGTTTTATATGTGGTATCAGAAGTTTGACTTTGGGGGTGCCTGGGTGGCTCAGTGGGTTAAGCGTCCAACTTTGGCTCATTATCTCACAGTTCATGACATCGAGCCCTGCATCGGGCTCTGTGCTGACAGCTCGGATCCTGGAGCCTGCTTCGGATTCTATGTCTTCCTTTCTCTCTGTTCCTCCCTGGCTCTCTCTCTCTCAAAAATAAATAAACATTTTAAAAAGTTGTTAAAAATTTAATAAAAAAGAAGTTTGACTTTGGACTCCTAACTCTATTTCCATACCAAACTCCTCCAAATGACTGTACCTTTTTTTCTTAAATAGTTTATCGTCAAGTTGGTTTCCATATAAGACCCAATGCTCATCCCAATAAGTGCCCTCCTCCATGCCCATCACCCCCATTCCCCTCTCCCCTACTCCCATCAGCCCTNCCAGCAGTGTAGGAGGGTGCCCATTTCTCTACATCCTCGCCAGCATCTAGAGTTTCCTGATTTGTTCATTTTAGCCACTCTGACCAGCGTGAGGTGGCATCTCAGTGTGGTTTTGATTTGTATTTCCCTGACGATGAGGGACGCTGAGCATCATTTCATGGGTCTGTTGGTCATCTGGATGTCCTCTTCGGAGAAGTGACTGTTCATGTCTTCTGCCCATCTCTTCACTGGATTATTTGTTTTCCGGGTGTGGAGTTTGGTGAGTTCCTTATAGATGTTGGACACTACCCCTTTATCTGATATGCCATTTGCAACTATCTTCTCCCCTTCCATCGGTTGTCTATTAGTTTTATGGATTGTTTCCGTTGCATGCAGAAGCTTTTTATCTTGATGAGGTCCCAGTAGTTCATTTTTGCTCTTGATTCCCTTGCCTTTGGGGATGTGTCAAGTAAGAAATTGTTGTGGTTGAGGTCAAGGAGGTTTTTTCCTGCTTTCTCTGCTAAGGTGTTGATGGTTTTTTGTCCTCACATTCAGATCCTTTGTCCATTTTGAGTTTGTTTTTGTGTATGGTGTGAGAAAGTGGTCTAGTTTCATTCTTCTGCATGTTGCTGTCCAGTTCTCTCAGCACCGTCTGTTAAAGAGGCTGTCTTTTTTCCATTGGATTCTCTTTCCTGCTTTCAAATGACTGTACTTTTAAAACGACTGTTAAATATACAAATGGAGAAGTAAAAGTAAGCAACTGGATATACGGTACTGTTCAGGGACCAGATGTAAGCTAGAGACAGAAGTTTGAGTCATCAGAATACATAGGTGGTATTTAAATCCTATTTAGATGAGTGATATTAATTATGTTTATGAATTATCCACTTATTTCTATCCTTTTCTTCAGGAAGCATACTCAAATGTTGAGTATTCTGAATCCATGCTTGTTTGCCACTCCCAAAAGACTACAATCTCATTAAAGTCAGAAACTGTTTAATGCTTTGTATCTGGCCTTGTGTCTGGCACATAGTAGGTGATTTTTCAATGAATAATTTTGACTCTCTCAAAACTTTTGGTCACATTATGTGGCATCTGGATTATGGAGTCTTGACTTAAAAATAGTACTATTTTAGGTGCCAGGGTGGCTCAGTCAGTTGAACATCTGACTACTGATTTTGGCTCAGGTTATGATCCCAGGGTTGTGGGATCAAGCCCACAGTCATTAGGCAGCCTGCTTAGGATTCTTTCTCTCTCTCAAATAAAAAACAAGACAAAAAAACCCCCACCAACCTCTAATAGTACTATTTGTTGATGAAATTCTATATGCTGGTTTCAGCAAACATTAAAAATACATCATTTTTATTAGAATAAAAGCATTCATTAACATAATTTAGCAGAGTAATGGACTTCTTATATTCAAAATAGAGGATACAACTTTATATTTTATTTTTTTAAATATTTATTTATTTTGAGAGAGAAAGAGAGAGCATGAGCAGGGGAGAGGGTCAGAGAAGGAGAGAGAATCCCAAGCAGGCTCTGTCCTTATAGTGTGGAGTCCAGTGTGGGGCTCAAGCTCATGAACCATGAGATCATGACCTGAAATGAAATCAAGAGTCACTTGACTGACTGAGCCACCCAGGTACCCCAGAGGATACAATTCTAAAGTAACATTTAAAGACTTACAAAAACATAAGGAGTAAGTTTCTTCACATCCCTGGAAAATGTATGGGAAAAGGTAATTGTTTTAGGTCTCTTTTATTTACAGCTACCCTAGCCAGATTTAGTAATGTTCTATTCAGTTCAGATCTGCCTCCAGTAACATCCAGTCTAGGAGTAATAAGGATGAAATTATGCAGTCAATCAATATTTAAAGAATATGCTTAATGTTGAGCACCATTCCAATTAAACTTGTCCAAGATATAATGTTCTCTGTGCTGTAGCAATTCTTGTATAGTACCATTATAATAATAGGGTCTAGTCTTTGAACTCCAGCCTCTTCTGTATGTCTCTGGTTTGTAGAGTTGGGTCCCTACTGTGGTTCTGATGTGAGTTCTGATTTACTAGTTCTACATTGATTTTTAGTCCTTTGCCAGGTCTTGACTGATAGTCACCTGTTGTTGTTTTTTTAATTTTATTTTTTAACTTAAAAAAATTTTTTAATTTATTTTTGAGAGTCAGAGAGAGACAGTGCGAGCAGGGGAGGGTCAGAGAGAGAGGCAGATACAGAATCCGAAGGCAGGCTCCAGGCTCTGAGCTAGCTGTTAGCACTGAGCCTGACGAGGGGCTTGAACTCACATACCATGAGATCATGATCTGAGCCGAAGTCGGAGGTTTAACCGACTGAGCCACCCAGGCACCCCTATTTTTTTAACTTTTTAAAGTTTATTTATTTATTTTGAGAGAGGGAGGGAGAGCAAGGGGAGGGATAAGGAGAGAAGCATTGCAAAGCCCCAATGCGGGGCTCAAACCCACAAACCATGAAATCACAGCCTAAGCTGAGGTCAAATGCTTAACCGACTGAACCACCCAGACATCCGGATAATCATCTTTTAATGGCCATTTGTTCTTTGTCACAGGCCCTGCTACTTGCAGATCTCCTCAGTGGCCACTGCCTGGGCTTCTGCCCTAGCCTCCCTATGGCTGTATTCCACCTACCTCTTAGGGGAGGGGCCAAGATGGCAGAACAGTATGGAAGTTTTTTTGCTTCTCTCCTTTCTGAAATGCAACCAGATCAACACTAAACCATCGTGCACATCTAGAAAACTGATTTGAGGATTAACACAACAATGTGCACAACCCAAACCATAGAACTCGGCAGGAACGCTGCACAGAGAGGTGAACTCAGGGAGGGAGAGGCCTCCGAGGGCAGGGAGCTGATTTAGCTTGCAGAGAGAGGAGGGAGGCAGGTGAAGGTGGGGGTGGGGAGAGTATGGGAAAAGCACCCTCTCATGAAAAAAAAAAAAAAGAAACTGGAGAGAAAGTGGAAGAGTGGAAACAGCCATAACGACCTAACAAAAAAGGGAGAAAGGAGAATGGAGAGGGTTTAAATACCATGAAGACTCCACCTACCTTGTTAGGATATCCACTATCTCTTGGACTTCTACTTGTTCTCAGCTTAGGCCTCTTTACTTCCTGTTCCATCAGATTGGAACAGTCCTATATGTTCAAATGATTAATTTATCAACATTCATAATCTCATTTCAAAAATGACCTACACAGAGAGTCCCTTCTTAATAATTACACGCAAAGTGGCCTCCTTTTCCTGCTTTAGGTCACTGTAACACATCATGCCATCTTTTTTCTTTGTAGCACTTACTGCTTTCTGAAATGATTTATTCATTTAGAATCCTAGATCCTGATATGTGTGGCATTTATCAGGTGTTGCATACATATTAGATAAAGGACTAATCCATTTCCAAATTTGTCATGAAGGGCCACTCTCATACCCTGTGGACATTCTGAAATATATTCTTAGATCAATCTCCAGTGTCTGTTAGAATGTCCTCTAAGATATTTGTCTGGTGCACTTACCAGTTACAGGAGAACAGTCTGTGTTCCTAGTAATGTTAAAGTTACCATCAAATCCTTAATTTATTATTATCTGGATATTTGCTCCGTGATTCAGAGGGCTAGATTTCCCGTTTGTGTTTCTTTTTATTTTCTTCCAATATTTTATTTAAATTTAAGTTAGCTAATATACTGAGTACTATTAGTTTTAGGAGTAGAGTTCAGTGATTCATCACTTACATACAACACCCAGTGCTCATCACAAGTGCCCTCCTTAGTACCTATCATCCATTTAGCCCATCTTCTACCCACCTCCCCACCAGCAACCCTCAGTTGGTTCTCTATAGTTAAGAGTTTCTTATGGTTTGCCTCTCTCTCTGTTGTTATCTCTTTTTTATTTTTCCAACCTTTACGCTTTGCTCTTCTGTTTTGTATTCTAAATTCCACATATAAGTGAAATCATACAGTATTTTTCTTTCTCTGACTGACTTATTTTGCTTATCATAATACACTCTGATTCTATCCATTGTTGCAGATGGCAAGATATCTTTCTTTTTTATGGCTGAGTAATAGTCCATTGTATGTATGTGTATATATATATATCACATTTTCCTTATCCACTCATCTATCAATGGACATTTGGGCTCTTTCTATAATTTGGCTATTGTTGATAGCACTGCTATAAACATCAAGGTGCAATTACCCCTTCAAATCAATGTTATTGTATCGTTTGGGTACATACTGAGTAGTACAATTGGTGGGTCATAGGGTAGTTTTATCTTTAACTTTCTGAGGAACCTCCAAACTGTTTTCCAGTGTGGCTGCACCAGTTTGCATTCCCACCAACAGTGAAATAGGGTTCCCCTTTCTCTGCATCATAACCAACATTTGTTATTTCCTGAATTGTTCATTTTAGCCATTCTGACAGATGTGAGGTGGTATCCATTGCGGTTTTTTGATTTGTATTTCCCTGAAGATGAATGATGTTGAGCATTTTTTCATGTATCTTTTTAGCCATTTATATATCCTCCTTTGGATAAATGTTTGTTCATGTCTTCTGCCCATTTCTTAACTGGATTATTTATTTTTAGGGTGTTGAATTTGAGAAGTTCTTTATAGATTTTAGATGTTAACCCTTTATCAGATATGTTGTTTGTGAATACTTTTTCCCATTCCATAGGTGCCTTTCAATTTTGTTGATTGTTTCTTTCATTGTGCAGAAAGTATTTATCTTGATGAAGTCCCAATAGTTCGTCTATGCTTTTGCTTCCTTTGCCTCTAAGGATGTGACCAGTAACAAGTTGATACAGCCAAAGTCAAAGAGGTTGCTGCTTGTGTTTTCCTCTAGGATATTGATGGTTTCCTGTCCCACATTTAGGTCTTTCATTCATTTTGAATTTATTTTTGTGTATAATATAAATAAATGGTCCAGTTTTATTCTTCTGCATGTCACTGTCCAGTTTTCCTAGCACCATTTGTTGAAGAGACTGTCTTTTTGTCATTGGATATTCTTTTCTGCTTTATTGAAGATGAGTTGCCATTATAGTTGTGGGTCTAATTCTGGATCCTCTATCATTTGTGTTTCGTTTTTTTTATAGTTTTTTTATTTTTGAGACAGAGAGAGACAGAGCACAAGTTGGGGAGGGGCAGAGAGAGAAGGAGAAACAGAATCTGAAGCAGGCTCCAGGCTCTGAACTGTCATTACAGAGCCTGACACGGGGCTAGAATCCAGGAACCATGAGATCATGACCTGAGCCAAAGTCGGACACTTAACTGACTGAGCCACCAGGCACCTCATTTGTGTTTCATTTTGAATGGTAGATTATAAAGCTTTCTATATCTTATGTCTTTCCGAAAATGTTTTAAAAATTAAAAATAGTTCATTTCAAATAATTATTGTATAAAATTGTGAAAATCTAGTGAAGGCCAGATTTAAGCGTAGATTAAAAATATGGTGTAATTATTTCCATTCTGATAAACTTTTTTTTTAACAAATAGTTTATTGTCGAATTAANTCTCTTTTTTTGTCAGCTTCTTGTTTTTCTATAATGGTGTCTTCTAGATCTCTTATTCTCCTTTCTGCCTCTTCAATCCATGCTCTGGATCTATTTTTGGCTCATCTTCAGCCTTTGCCCTGTGATTGCACGCATATTTGACATTCATAAAGCTAATAAATAAGCCTTCAACCATTTCAGTCTTTTCCCCTGGATTTTGATTATTTTCTGTGACATTTTCTCCAATTCTTTTAGTACAAAGAAGTCATCATTTAATTCAATTCTCTTGTCTCTTTTTCTCTTTGTGGTAAAGCAGAAATGAATGAGGGACGTTTCATTTATTACTATGGCCATTTTTTGTCCAATTTGGGCTTTTTCTATCCATTTTCTTGAATTTTCCATCAGTGACTGGAGAAAAATCCTAATTCATATCACATACCTTAAATAGGATACAGCTACTGTTGTTTTCCATGTCTGTTTTTCATATAGTGTGTCCAAAATCTTTTTTTTTAAATTAATTAACTTATTTTGAAAGAGAAAGAGATAGCATGAGGGTGGAGGGGCAAAGAGAAAGGGGTTGGAAAGAGAGAATCCCAAGCAGAACCTGATGCGGCTCAAATTTACAACTGTGAGATCATCATGTAGCTGTAATCAAGAGTCAGATGCTTAAAAGACCGAACCATCCAAGCTATCCTGTGCAAAAAATTTTTAAGCAAGCCAGAATTTCTCTTCTTCCATTTAAAAAAATTATCAGTAGACAAAAATATAGAATTTTTAATAATATAAAAAATTTCAAAGATATGTTTCAATAGCAATAGCTTGTGATATATTCCTCAGTTCTAGGGAACCATTTAACTGAGTTTTATTCTGATATTGTATTGAAAAATCTGTGTTTTCGTTGATGTAATTTGATGTGAATCACTATTAGAACTCATGATTTTTAGATGATTGAAGCACAGATGTTGGAAAAAATCATTTACAATTTGCAAATATTATTCATAATAATAGTTGATTAAAATTGCTTTAGAAGTAAGTCCTGTTAGGGGTGACTTTGTGGCGCAGTCAGTTGAGCATCTAACTCTTGACTTCAGCTCAGATCATGATCTCACAGTTCGTGAGTTTGAGCCCCATGTCAGGCTCTGTACTGACAATGCAGAGCTTGTTTGGGATTTTCTTTCTCTGTCCTTCTCTTTCTGCCTCTTTCCCACTCTTTCTCAAAATAAGTAAATAAACCTTTAAAAAAGCTTTTAAAAAGTAAAATCTATTTTTATTATGAGAATACTTCTCATTGGTATTTATTTATAAATATGTTGAATTAAGGCCTTCCTCTGAAATAGTAATATTTCAACAGTAAAATTTTAGTTGGCTATACTGGTCTTTATTATACAAAGGATGTATTGTGTGAATGGATTTTAGATCTGATATTACCTGAAATTATTGTTTGCTATTAGGATGATGTACATGTATTTTCATTTTCAAGCAGATGCTGATAGGAGTCCAGCAGTAATGAAACCAAAGGCCATTAGAAGAAAGATTAATTTATTTTATTTTCTTTTTTTTTTAAATAAATAGTTTATTGTCAAGTTGGTTTCCAACAACACCCAGTGCTCATCCCAACAAGTGCCCTCCTTCATGCCCATCACCCTCCCTCACCCCCACACCCATCAGTCCTCAGTTTGTTCTCAGCATTCAAGAGTCTCTCATGGTTTGCCTCCCTCCCTCTTCCCCACTATTTCCCCCTTCTTCTCCCCCACGGTCCTCTGTTAAGTTATTTCATTACTGAATGGAGGATTAAAGAATCTGACAGCATGTGGAAGACCAAACCTTAAATAGATCAGTGATTTATCAAATAGTTTATCTCCATATAAATACACTAGACTTTGGGAACTGCACTCTTAGTGGACTTTGAAACATTTTCATTTTAGGGTCAAAAGGCAGGAACCCATAATTTTGGGTCTAGTAGAACTTCCCTGAATGGGTATTTTCCCCATCAGTAATCCTGGAGACATGTGAATCCTAAAGACAAAATGAAGACTCAAATAATATGACAGCTTTTTTCAGAGGGAAATGCTTTGTCTATGGGAGGCCTCATGGATATTGGACCAAGAAGTAAACATACCTGGAACCCTCCCATTAGGAAGTACCATAAGTTTCCTCTGGACATGTGAGTGCCAGCTGGGACTTGTAAATGATGTGCATATAAAAATTATCTTTCAGGAAGGCTTAAATATCAACCTGTGAATAAAATCATAAGTTGTAGGATTTAGAAGTTATCCCTGATACGATGTTTAAATTTCCCGTTTAGTTTCAACTGTCATGATGGAATGGTAAAAGGGTTCAAGCCCTTTTACTTCTTCCCTTTAGGGAAGAAGTATGGAAAGAAGGCTCAACAACATGAGTGATGCCTATCTAAAGGCAAAACATGGTTTCATAGACTTTTATAACAAACAATACGTTTTAAAATAGCTAGTTCACTGTCTTCATGTAATAGATGAAGATGCTGAAACTCAGTGAGGTTACAAATTGTTTCCAGTCACAATCTTGTACATGGTTGTGCAAATACTAGAGTTCGGAACTTCTAACTCACCATCTCAGGAATTTTCTCTTTTTTAAGTTGCTTATGGTACTTCTTTATACCTCATTTCTTTCCACCTCCTTCTATGTAGAAGAAAATATTTCTTCAATTTAATAGGGTCTAGATAGCTTTATATTCTGTCTAAATAGCATATGCATTCCTCAAAGATTGCATATTTGTTCTGTGTATCTTTGTACCCTCCAACTCTAACAAAGTACCTATATCAGAGCCGTTACGTAGAAAAATCTTTGTTCAAATAATAGTAGGTCCTAATACAGTAAAGTTTCATTATTGGGACATCTTCTGATGCTGTGACATGTTAGTACACCAAAACAGAACCCTATACACACATCACAAAGTGAGTCTTGGAATTCTGAAGATGAAGCTTCAAGCACAGATGATGGTGTGAAAACACCCAAGAGGCTTTGTGTGATAACTTCTCTGAAACCCGGTGATTCTTGTTTCTCCTTATGTGAGGAATTCTTGCAAGAGCTTTACCCTTTTGAGGGTTGCACCAGACAAGGCACAGTCTTTGCTTGGTCAAAGATAGAAAGAGAAGAAAATTATTGGCTTGGTTGGATGTAATGGAATGGTATTTACTTATGGACTGTAGCTATTATTCATCATTCAGAGCTGACATTTAAATACTGTGCTCTTTTTCAACTGTGTTATGGAACTAGGTTAAAAACAATTATAAATTAATAATAATGTTATAAGCAAAGACATTGATATCCACAGTTGTATATTTTAAAAAATTACCTGTATAGAAATAGTAAATACAGCATAAACTGGGATTTATTTCTCAACTATAGAATTCATCCTCATGAGTTCTCACATTTAGGACAAAATAGAACTACAAAGATTGGGAAAAATATTTTTAAATGTCACAGAAATGCCAGATTTTTCTTGGGGGAGCATTAGGGTTTGAAGCAGAAGGATAGAGTCAAGAAATTATTTCAGATTTCAATTTACTTCTTTCTTTGAACTTAAATCTCAATTTATGTTGAGCTATGAGTGTCAACCAAATTTTCCATTAATTGATTTATACGTCATCCTATATTAGGAATGCAGAGATCCTGTTGTCCTTATTACCACCCTTTCTTCAGTAATCTCTGGATTCCTTGCTTGATCTCCTGGGTTCGCACTCCATAAACTATGGGGTTGAGGGCTGCAGGGATGACATTGTGGAGGACATTGAGCAAGACTGGCACATCAGGCGAGACTTTCTTCTTAGCCACATGAGTGAGCACGAAGACCAGAAGGATGGTGCTGAAGAAGAGGATAAGGATGAAGTGGGAACCACATGTGCTCAGGGCCTTGGCCACAGCACCCTCAGCCTTGAGTCTCAGTACAGCTCGCAGTATGAGAGTATAGGAGAGAAAGATAAGAATGAGGTCAGATCCTAGCAGTGTCCAGCTTCCAGCAAACTGGAGGAGGCGATTGATGGTGACATCATCACAAGAGAGCCTGGAGACAGACATATTGGCACAGATGCAATTCTCAATGACATTTCCTCCACAGTAATGGAGCCGAGCAGAGAGGATAGGAATGGACACAGTAAGAAGGGCATTCCTGGCCAAAATAAAGATGGCAGCCTTGACTACAAATTGGTCAGTGATGACTGATGGGTACCTCAGTGGGTGGCAGATGGCCACATAGCGGTTATAAGCCATGACCATGAATGTGCAGGATTCCATGGCATGAAAGCAGTTCATGATGTACATCTGGAGGAAGCAGGCAAAGAAGCTGATGGACGTGAGGTCAAACCAAAAGATGGCCAGGACCTTGGGGATGACAGTGAGACAGATTACCATGTCCAGTAGGGAGAGTAGGCTGAGCAGGTAGTACATAGGCTGGTGTAGAGAGACCTCTACCCGGATGGTGATTAGGAGAATAGTGTTACCCACTATGGCCAGGAGGAAGAGGAGACTGAGGGGCAGGGACAACCAGAGCTGCCAGCTGGGGGACCTGACAAAACAATTCAGGAGGAAGTCTGAAACCCTAGTAGAGCCGTTTCCTTGAGTTGTCATCTTGTGGATTCTGTTTCTACAGATTTTCTTTGATGATCTGAAAAGTTAGGATCAAAATTAACCTCTGACTGGTTAAAATGGAAGAAAAAAATTAGATTCATTGGATGCAACTTATGGCTCCAGCAGGTTATTTTGCCTTAACTGGGATCTTGCATGTTACATACAGAAAAAGAAATTAATTTCAATCTTTAGCAAATTTTGTTTCTCCTCATTTCCAGAATATTTCTAATTTCTTAATGAAACAATCTTGAAAAATTGAATTAGTAATTGCAGTTAGCTATGAGCAGCATGTTTAGTTTTGAACATTGTGATAAAACAGCACCCCTGATTTCAGCAATGTGAAGGTGGTGAGTTTGGTCTTCAGTAATTCCTCTCTGAATCCCTTTACCCAGTTGCCCAGATAATGTTCCTAGTTTCCATTGTTCAGTGTTGTCACTCCTTTCTTCCTATGTGCCTTTTATTTACCCTTTTTATACAGGAGACAAAAAGATTATCTTTGTTCTCAAGGAAGTGACAATCCAATGGGGTTGATAAATATAAAGACAAGGCTAAGAATAATGACAGAGCAGTATGCAGCATATTTTGAGAGGGTAGGTGAAGATTAACTTCATTCACATGAAAGTAAAGTGTTCCCAGGACTCCCCTCTGGCTAAAAACAAGTCCAAAGAAAACTGTGAAAAAGAGTTACCTGTTGCATTGAGGGATGCCTGCAACATATTTGAGATCAGCATATCTGGAGTCTTTAAAATCATGCTGTATAGGGTCCCTAGATTTGTCCACCTGGTACTGGTGTTCTGTTTAGATGTCATCTCATGTGTGGATTTTACTGTTTCCTCAGTATTTAAATTTCACTGGTTTGCATCTGTTTGGCTAGCAAGGAAATAAAACCCTCTGCAGTGTATTGAACGGATTTTCAATACTTACCAGGCACTGTTAAAATATATTAGGAGCATTATCTCACTTGACTATTAAAACAACTGTGTGAAGTATGTCTTACATAACTAAAATGAGGGAAATGAGGTGAAGAAAGGTTGAGAAAATTCCAAGATCACTTACAGTAAAACTTAGAATAGGTGCAAAATTCCGTTTCATTTTAATCCCAATTTTTAGTCACCTATACTGTACTACAACCAGTCAGCAAAGGAACATTGATGAGATAGTTATCAATGTTCAGAATTGATATTCAATTGATATCTCAGAATTCCTGAGCCCTATAATACCATGATATTATGTTTGGTTCTTCAATCTCTGTAAAAAGAAAAAAAATCTATCCCCCTAGGGTAACAACAATTTTTGAAAGTTGATTACCATACGAGAGAGGTATTTTTGGAACGGGGGCTGAGTAGATAAGAAAGGATTTCTAATAGAAGTATGAACTGAGAACTGAAACTAGCTTTCAATCATCAGAAAAAAATGTATGGATGTAGCTGTTAAAATGATACATTTGTTTTCATCTGTGTATGTCCTTGCTCCTACACTTCTCCTGATCACTTTGTTTTTTGTTAGATCTCAACCCTTTTTACCAACGGCCCTGGGAATTGCTGGGTCAGAGAAAGGTAGTAGGAATTACCTTCCCCTTCCCCAGCTCCTCTCTTCATTCCTTTTGATGTTCTGCTTCAAAGTCAAGGGAGTGCTGTGGTTTTAGTGTCTGCCAGGAACTGTGTGTCTGTCTCTGGAAGCAAAAGTAATTTCAAGAAACATGAAGAGTTTACCTTAGCTCTCCCTCTTTTTCCTGTTACTGAGGACAGCATATGTTAACAATGCGTGGTAAATTTCAGAGTGGTTTGCAAGTTGTCTCCTCTATGCCAGAGAGACACTGTGCACCAGCTAATTTTATCACAGCACATGCAAATTTCAGCGTCAGATTCTGACACTACTGCCTCCTGTCAGGATTTGTCTTTTGCACCAATTTTTTTATTCCAGCTTCTCCTCCAATCACACCTTATATAGTAACATTATAGCACTATTATTCTCACCCCAGCCTTAAATCTCACCGTAGTTAAGCTGGATGAAGGATCCCTACTTGATTTCTAGAGGATCCAGCCACATGGAAGCACCTCTGCTGCAGGAAAAGGGCATCCATAAGGAAACCTAGAAGAAGCAGGGTTTTTTTTATTTTTTATTTTTCTGAGAAATCTTGGAAAGATTATTTCCAGGACTAGGATAGAATATCTGGAGAACACAAACGAATAATTTTCCATCTTATTTTAAAGTCTTTCTTTTTTCCCCATTTTCTCTTTTTTCTTCAACAAATAATTTATTCAACAAGCAATGAAGATCTACTCAATTCTAGGGCTAAAGTACTTAGATAGACCATATATTTTTCTTTTCCTTTTTTAGTTTTCCTCTGCAATTAGAGACTCTCTGTGGCAACAGTAAGACTGAGGCCCCAAAGCTAGTGACTTCTTGCTTCCATCAGGAACAGGCTGAAGCTAGAGACCATTGCAGGGAATTAACTCAGGCTCTTTCCCTAGGCTCCAGGTTGTAACTGTTATGACACCCTGGAAACACAGACCTGGCAATTGGGAAGAGATGAAAGGACTGCTTGGCCTCATGGTATTTGCATAAATTTGTGAAATATTGCCACCAGTCTGTCCAAATTTAGACTGGATCCAGAGACAGAAAGAAAAGTACCTCCTCCTCATCCCCACTGGAAGATTTTTCTAGTGTTAGCATTTCAGCTTTTAGAATATATTGAATTAAGTTATTCTCCCTGTCTTCACTCCTATACACATTTTTCTTTTCTGGTCTCTGTCATGACATAGAGTGAGTTTATTTCTCCCCCTGATGAATTAAGTATATACATACAGATTTTCTCTTGTATGGCTTCTAGATTTCCAGACTTCAGACTGAAAACATTAATTCATTTTACATGGAACCCCAATATTTTGGTTAATTTTCCATAGACAAACTTCAGTTTAACTATATCCCTGGTATATGAAGCCCCCAGATGTGGTCAAAGCAATTAAGAAGGATCCTTCTGTCTACTACCGCTGTTTAGACCACTCAACCACCCTTGACTCAGGAAATGACAGGGATACATATCTGGACTGAATAAATAAGGCTCCTGGCTTCTGGAAAATCTTGATGTCTTTGCCCCACATGTCCCTCTCCAGGTTTTCCTTCACAGACTTACTTTCAGAGGACACTACAGCAAGGGTTCTGTCTCCACTGATGTTGGAACTCTGACAATAAAACTAAGACCCTTATAACCTCAGTGGCCTTAGGGATGTTGCCTTGGGGGAACCTGTCCATCCCTGTTCCCTTGAGAGGGAGATGGAAATCAAGAATAGCAATCTCATGAGGCCCTTCTAGAATAGATAGGCATATAGTTAAGGAATAGAATGGTTATTTCTGCTCGAGAAAAAGAGCCTTTGGGAACCTAGCTCTATGAGTCACTATATTGTCTATATGCCTGAAGTGGGTTATTTCTCTGCATGTCAAAGACTTACATATACGCCTGTGCACTCATGTGTACATACATGCTATCATCTCTCTCCAAGGATGCACTAAGTTTATCTACACATTCTTGTGGACTTCAGACACATGATCAGTGAAGGACTGATATTGCCTGTGCATGTTGATGAATGGATAAATAATTATTTATGACTTTAGCCATGATATTAATAATGATAAAAGTGAAATGAAAAACAGTTTTACCTATTGAGAAATAAAATGCGTTTTTCAGAGAGATTGCCCATGTGAAGGTATTTTGTTACAATGAAAACACAAAATGTAATTTGATTTTAACTTAATAATTGTATTGAAACATGAAGTCTTCCTCTATTTTCCTTTGGGGACTTTGGTGCTCTGAATTGAGATACCCACATTCTTCACATTATTATATACTATTATCATGCCCTTCATATAGTTTTATGCTAATGCTTTTATTTATTAATATTAATAATAAAATCTTATTTATTATTGATGCAGGTCTCAAACTCATGAACTGTGAGATCATGACTTGAGCTGAAATCAAGAGTTGGATGATTAACTGACTGAGCCTCCCTGGCTCCCTGCTTAGTGATTTTTAAATAAAATTTTTAGTCATTTTGGTTTTTCTTTATCCGAATTATTTGCTTATAGTTTTTACTCATTTTTGTTCTTTTTTTCTTGATGACTTGCAGAATTTTTTATTAAGAAATTTAAGTTTTAGAACATTTAATTCTAGTTTTAACATTGCTAATACCCTCTCCCAATTTGTCATCCATTTGTCTATTTTTGAATATGATGTCTTTTTTAATTTAAGTTGTTATTTAAATTATAATTAGTTAATATATATGGTAAATTGATTTTAGGTGTAGAATTTAGTGGTTCATCACTTACGTGTAATACCCAGGGCTCATCACAACAAATGCCCTCCTTAATACCCATCATCTTTCTCCCATCCACCTTTGTCCATCAACCCTCAGTTTGTTCTCTATAGTTAAGTCTTTTGTGGTTTGCATCCTTCTCTTTCTCTTTTTTTCCCTTCCTCTATGTTCCTCTGTTTTGTTTCTTAAATTCCACACATGAGCAAAATCATATGGTATTTGTCTTTCTCTGACTGACTTATTTTCTAACTCCATCCATGTCATTGCAAATGGCAAGATTTCATTCTTCTTCTTTTAAATGTTTTTTTAATATTTATTTTGAGATAGAGAAAGAAAGAGAATGGGGATGGGTAAAGAGAAAGGGAGAGAGAGAATCCCAAGTAGCTGTTAGCTGTTAGCTGTTAGCATGGAGCCCAATGTAGGGTTCGATGTCATGGCCATGAGATCATGACCTGAGCTGAAATCAAGAGTCATACACTTGGCTAGCTGAACCACCCAGGTGCCCAAAGGTTTCATACTTTTTGATTGTTGAACAATATTCCATTGTATACCTATATCTATATCTGTATATATATATCTATATCTACATATTTATCTATCTACATGTAACTATCTATACCACATCTTCTTTATCCATTTATCAGTCAATGGATATTTGGGCTCTTTCTATAATTTGGCTATTGCTGATAATGCTGCTATACACATCAGTGTGCATGTGCCCTTTCAAATCAGTATTTTTGTGTCCTTTGAGTAAATACCTGGTAGTGCAATTGCTAGGTAATAGGGTAGTTCTGTCTTTAGTTTTCTCAAGAACCTCCACACTGTTTTCCAGAGTGGCTGAACCAGTTTCCATTCCCACCAGCAGTGTAGAAGGGTTCCCCTTTTCCCCCATCTTCACCAACATCTGTTGTTTCCTGTGATGTTAATTTTAGCCATCCTGACGGGTGTGAGGTGGTATCTCATTGTGGTTTAGATTTGTATTTCCCTGATGATGAGTGATATTGAGCATCTTTTCATGTGTATTTTGTCCATCTGTATGTTTTCTTTGGAAAAAAGTTCATATCTTCTGCTCATTTCTTAACTGTATTATTTGTTTTTTGGGCATTGAGTTTGATAAGCTCTTTTTTAAATTAAAAAATGTTTATTTATTTTTTAATTTTTAAACGTGTGTTTATTTTTGAGAGAAAGTTACAAGGTGTGAGTGAGAGAGGGGCAGGGAGAGAGGGAGACACAGAATCAGAAGCAGGCTCCAAGCTCTGAGCTGTCATTACAGATCCCGACGTGGGGCTTGACCTTATGAGCAGTAAGATCATGACCTCAGCCAAAGTCAGATGCCTAACTGACTGAGCCATCCAGGCACTCCGATAAGTTCTTTGTAGATTTTGGATAGTAACTATTTTTCAGATATGTCATTTGTAAATGTATTCTCCCATTCTGTAGGTTGTCTTTTAGTTTTGTTGATTGTTTCCTTCACTGTGCAGAAGGTTTTTACCTTGGTAAGGTCCCAATAGTACATTTTTGCTTTTGTCTCCCTTGCCTCTGGAGACATGTCTAGTAAGATGTTTCTACAGGTAAGGTAAAAGATGTTACTGCCTGTGTTTTCCTGTAGGATTTTGATGGTTTCCTGTCTCACATTTAGATCTTTCACCTATTTTGAGTATATTTTTGGTAAGGTATAAGTGTCCAGTTTCATTCTTCTGCATGTCACTGTCCAGCTTTCCATTTGTTGAAGAGATTGTCGTTTTTCCATTGGATATTCTTTCTAACTTTGTTGAAGAATAGTTAACTATATAGTTATAGTTCTATTTCTGGGTTTTGTCTTCTGTTTCATTGATCTATGTGTCTGTTTTTGTGCCCATACCATTCTGTCTTGATGACTACTGATTTAATAGAAATCTTTAATTTTGCTATAGGCAACTCTATCTAGATCTCTCCTGATACTTTCTACCCTTGACTCTTGTTTAGGAACTGTTTCCCCATCTTAAGGTCACAAAGTTGTTACTCTATATTATCTATAAGCCCTTAAGTCTTTATTTTCATGTCTTTAAGGTTCGTGTTATCTATCATGGGGCTGATATTAAGTTGATTACTCCAGTATAGTCATTTTAGTCATTAAGGCACTTAGTTGATAAAAATCTGTGGATCTGATAACTCTGGGTGACTATCCCCACCACTGTCCTGGTGTCTGTTATTTATTTAGGATCAAGCAATTAAGGGTTAAATATTTGGCAAGCTGATAGTTTTAGTTATGTGTCACGGTGCCAATTAACTTTGATCATATAGTGTCCATGCTATGCTAGTTATTAAATATTTTAAATAATACCTCTGTGGTTTTTCTAAAGTATTCAATCACTTTACTTTCTTTAAAAAAATTTTTTTAAATGATGTATTTATTTCTGAGAGAGAGAGAGACAGTGTGAATGTAGGGGGGGGTGTCAGAGAGACAGGGAGACAAAGAATCTTAAACAGGCTCCAGGCTCTGAGCTAGCTGTCAGCACAGAGCCTGATGTGGGACTTGAACCCACGAACTGTGAGATCATAACCTGAGCTGAAGTTGGAGGCTTAACCGACTGAGCCACCCAGGAGCCCCTCAATCACTTTGCTTTCTGCACATGGGAAACCCATTTTATCCACACAACTTACTGAACAATGGTTCAGTGTGGTCAACTATGAAATTTGCTACATTCTCATATATAAGAATCTATTGTTGTTCACATCATTATCTAAGTTAGTGTATTTGGCCATTTTGTATCAGGTCTACAATGTCTTTGTTACAACTGCTTTGTGAAATATATTATCTGGAAAGGAAAACCGGACTTTATTCTGTTTCCCGAAATTGTTTTAGTTAATGTGAAAAGTTACAATAAATGACTTTTGAGTTAAAATAAATGATTTTAAACCAACCTTGCATTACTGGGATAACCCTGGTTGGAATACTTTATTCTCCCTTTAAATATACATATTTTATTTGCTAAACTTTTGAAATTAGTCTGAAAAGTTCGTGTAATATTTTTTTCTAGTTTAGATATCAAGGTAATTCTGATATTATAAAACAACTTAGGATTTTTTTTTTACTTTACTCTATTTTCTGAGTTTTTGAAAGACTAGTACTCTTTCTTCCTTAAATATTTACTAGAATTCACTATGGAGGTAATGTGTGACCAAATGTGTGTGTGTGTGTGTGTGTGTGTGTGTGTGTAAGGGTTGTAAAATAAAATTTCTTAATAGATGTAACTTTATTCAAATTTTCTTTTCATCCTTGTATTAGTGCATTAACTAGAGTTATCAACAATCAATCAATCAATCAATCAATTTATTAAGAAATTGGCTCACATAAGTATGGAGAGGCTGGCGAGTTCAAAATTGGCAGGGAGAGTAGGCAGGCTTCAGACCCAAAAGGGCTAATCTTCCGGTTTGAGTCTGAAGGCCATCTGCTATAGAATCAGATAAATCCAAATTAGATGAGTCAGTCTTCTGGAGAACTCTCTCATGCTCACCACCACCACAGTCTTTTTGTTTCATTTAGTTCTTCAACTGATTCGATGAAGCCCACCCACATTATGAAGGGCAATCTGTTTTACACAGGTTCCACTTATTTAAATGTAAATCTCATCCAAAAGCATTCTCACAGAAACAGTCACAATAATGTATAACCAAATATCTAGGCATTTGATGGCCCATCCAAGTTGACAAATAAAACTAACCATCATAATCAAGTTTGATAATTTGTTCCACTTAAGAATTTGGCCATTTTTTCCCAGATCTTATTTGTGTTTTATTTTTTTTCTTAAATAGTTTATTGTCAAGTTAGTTTCCATATAACACCCAGTGTTCATCCCAACAAGTGCCCTCCTCCATGCCCATCACTCCCATTCCCCTCTCCCCCACCCCCATCAGCCCTCAGTTTGTTCTCAGCATTCAAGAGTTTCTCATGGTTTGCCTCCCTCCCTCTCCTCAACAATGTTTCCCCTTCTCTTACCCAATGGTCCTCCATTAAGTTCCTCCTAATCCACNTGTGGATTTTGATTAGTTCCTTATAGATGTTGGACACTACCCCTTTATCTGATATGTCATTTGCAACTATTTTTTCCCCTTCTGTCAGTTGCCTATTAGTTTTATGGATTGTTTCCTTTGCCGTGCAGAAGCTTTTCATCTTGATAAGGTCCCCATTCATCTTGATGAGGTCCCCATAGTTCATTTTTGGTCTTGATTCCTTACCTTTGAGGATGTGTCAAGTAAGAAATTGCTGTGGTGGAGGTCAAGGAGGTTTTTTCCTGCTTTCTCTGCTAGGGTGTTGATGGTTTCCTGTCTCACATNCTCAGTGTGGTTTTGATTTGTATTTCCCTGACGATGAGGGACGCTGAGCATCATTTCACGTGTCTGTTGGCCATCTGGATGTCCTCTTTGGAGAAGTTTCTGTTCATGTCTTCTGCCCATCTCTTCACTGGATTATTTGTTTTCCGGGTGTGGAGTTTGATGAGTTCCTTATAGATGTTGGACACTATCCCTTTATCTGATATGTCATTTGCAACTATTTTTTCCCCTTCTGTCAGTTGCCTATTAGTTTTATGGATTGTTTCCTTTGCCGTGCAGAAGCTTTTCATCTTGATAAGGTCCCCATTCATCTTGATGAGGTCCCCATAGTTCATTTTTGGTCTTGATTCCTTACCTTTGAGGATGTGTCAAGTAAGAAATTGCTGTGGTGGAGGTCAAGGAGGTTTTTTCCTGCTTTCTCTGCTAGGGTGTTGATGGTTTCCTGTCTCACATTCAGGTCCTTTATCCATTTTGAGTTTGTTTTTGTGTATGGTGTGAAAAAATGATCTATTTTCATACTTTTGCATGTTGCTGTCCAGTTCTCCCAGCACCATCTGTTAAAGAGGCTGTGTTTTTTCCATTTGATACTCTTTCCCCCTTTGTCAAAGATTAGTTGGCTATACATTTGTGGGTCTAATTCTTAGTTCTCTGTTCTATTCCATTGGTCTATGTGTCTGTTTTTGTGCCAATACCTTACTGCCTTTATAATTACAACTTTGTAGTAGAGGCTAAAGTCTGGGATGGTGATGCCTCCCATTTTGGTTTTCTTCTTCAATATTACTTTGGCTATTCGGGGTCTTTTGTGGTTCCATACAAATTTTAGGATTGTTTGTTCTAGTTTTGAGAAGAATGCTGGTGCAATTTTGATTGGGATTGCATTGAATGTGTAGATTGCTTTGGGTAGTGTTGCCATTTTAACAATATTTGTTCTTCCGATCCATGAGAATGGAATGTTTTTCCATTTCTTTGTGTCTTCTTCAAATTCCTTCATAAGTTTTCTATAATTTTCATCATGCAGATCTTTTATATCTTTGTTTAGGTTTATTCCTAGGTATTTTATGCTTTTTGTGCAACTGTGAATGGAATCAGTTTCTTGATTTCTCTTTCTGTTGCTTTATTATTGGTCTATTAAATGCAACCGATTTCTGTACGTTGATTTTGTACCCTGTGACTTTGCTGAATTCACAGATCAGTTCTAGCAGGCTTCTGGTGGAGTCTATCGGGTTTTCCATGTAGAGTATCATGTCTACTGCGAAAAGTGGAAGTCTGACTTCTTCTCTGCCAGTTCTGATGCTTTTTATTTCCTCTTTTTATGATTGCTAATGCTAGGACTTCCAGCACTATTTTAAACAACAGTGGTGAGGGTGGACATCTCTGTCATGTTCCTGATATCAGAGGAAAGGCTCTCAGTTTTTTCCCCCTTGAGGATGATGTTAGCCAAGGGCTTCTCATAGATGGCATTTATGGTGTATGACTAAGTTCCTTCTATCCCGACTTTGTCCAGGGTGTTTGTTAAGAGTTTTGTCAAATGCTTTTTCTGCGTCTATCGACAGGATCATTTGGTTTTTATCTTTTCTTTTGTTAATGTGATGTATCACATTGATTGATTTGTGAATATTGAACCAACCCTGTAACCCAGGAATGAATCCCACTTGATCATGGTGGATAATTCTTTTTATGTGCTGTTGATTCGATTTGCAAGCATCTTGTGGAGGATTTTTGCGTCTGTATTCATCAAGGATATAGGCCTGTAGTTCTCTTTTATTGCTGGGTCTCTGTATGGCTTGGGAATCAAAGTGATGCTGGCTTCGTAGAATGAGTTCGAAAGGTTTCCTTCGATTTCTATTTTTTGGAATAGCTTGAGAAGAATGGGTATTAATTCTGTTTTAAATGTCTGGTAGAATTACCCAGGGAAGCCATCTGGCCTAGGGCTCTTATTTTTTGGGAGATTTTTGATAACAGATTCGATTTCTTCTCTAGTTATGGGTCTGTTCAGATTTTCTATCTCTTCCCGTGTGAATTTCGGTAGTATGTGTGTTTAGGAATTTGTCTATGTCTTCTAAGTTGTCCAGTTTGTTGACATATAATTTTTCACAGTATTCCCTGATAATTGCTAGTCTTTCTGAGGGGTTGGTTATAATAAGTCCATTTTCATTCATGGATTTGTCTACTTGGGTGCTCTCTCTTTTCTTTTTGAGAAGCCTGGCTAGAGATTTGTCAACTTTTTTTATTTTGTCAAAAAACCAACTCTTGGTTTCATTGATCTGTTCAACTGTTTTTTTTGGATTCTATAGATTTTCTGCCGTGATTTTTTTATTATTTCTCTTCTACTGGGTTTGGCGTGCTCTTGTTGCTCTTCTTCTCGTTCCTTTAGGTGAGCTGTTAGATTTTGTAGTTGTACTTTTTCTAATTTCTTGAAATAGGCCTGGAGTGCAATGTACTTTCCTCTGAGGACTACCTTCACCATATCCCACAGAGTTTGAATTGTATTTTCATTTTCAGTTGTTTCTATATATTTTTTTAATTTCTTCTCTAATTGTCTGATTGGCCCATTCATTGTTTATTAGGGTGTTTTGGGGGGGTTTCCAGACTTTTTCCTGTGGTTGATTTCAAGTATCATAGCATTGTGATCTGAAAGTGTGCATGGTATCATCTCAATTTTTTAATATTTATTGAGGGTGCTTTATGTTTCAGTATGTGATCTATCTTGGAGAATGTGCCAAGCACACTTGAGAAGAAAGTGAATTTCATGGTCTCAGGACATAGAGTACTAAATATATCTGTGAAATCAGTCTGGTCCAATTGAAGTCCATTGTTTCTTCAGTGATTTTCTGTCTGGTTGATCTATCCATTGCTGTAAGTGGAGTATTAAAGTCCCCTGCTATTAGCACATTCTTATCCATAAGGTTGTTTCTGTTTGTGATTGTTTTATGTATTTGGGTACTCCCGTATTTGGTGCATAGACATTTATGATTGTTAGCTCTTCCTGATGGATAGACCCTGTAACTATTATATAATGCCCTTCTTCATCCCTTGTTACTAACTTTACTTTAAAGTGCAGTTTGTCTGATATGAGTATGGCTACTCCAGCTTTCTTTTGGCTTCCAGTAGCATGATATATATTTATTCATCCCTTTACTTTCAATCTGAAGGTGTCCTCAGGTCTAAAACGAGATCTTGTAGACAACAAATAGATGGATTTTGTTTTTTTATCCATTCTGTTACCCTGTGTCTTTTGATTGGAACATTTAGTCCATTTACATTCAGTGTTATTATTGAAAAATGTGGGTTTAGANTAGAGTACTAAATATATCTGTGAAATCAGTCTGGTCCAATTGAAGTCCATTGTTTCTTCAGTGATTTTCTGTCTGGTTGATCTATCCATTGCTGTAAGTGGAGTATTAAAGTCCCCTGCTATTAGCACATTCTTATCCATAAGGTTGTTTCTGTTTGTGATTGTTTTATGTATTTGGGTACTCCCGTATTTGGTGCATAGACATTTATGATTGTTAGCTCTTCCTGATGGATAGACCCTGTAATTATTATATAATGCCCTTCTTCATCCCTTGTTACTAACTTTACTTTAAAGTGCAGTTTGTCTGATATGAGTATGGCTACTCCAGCTTTCTTTTGGCTTCCAGTAGCATGATATATATTTATTCATCCCTTTGCTTTCAATCTGAAGGTGTCCTCAGGTCTAAAACGAGATCTTGTAGACAACAAATAGATGGATTTTGTTTTTTTATCCATTCTGTTACCCTGTGTCTTTTGATTGGAACATTTAGTCCATTTACATTCAGTGTTATTATTGAAAAATGTGGGTTTAGAGTCATTGTGTTCTCTGGAGGAGGACACTTGTGGGGATGAGCACTGAGTGTTATGTGGAAACTAATTTGACAATAAACTATTAAAAAAAAAAAGAGTCATTGTGTTCTCTGTAGGATTCATGCTAGTGGTGGTGTCTCTGGTACCTTGCGTTCCTTGCAACATTTCCCTCATAGAGTCCCCCTTAGGCTTTCTTGTAGGGCTGGTTTAGTGGTGACGAATTCTTTCAATTTTTGTTTATTTGGGGAAACTTTATCTCTCCTTCTATTCTGAATAATAGGCTTGCTGGATAGAGGATTCTTGGCTGCATATTTTTTCTGTTTTTCACATTGAAGGTTTCCTGCCATTCCTTTCTGACCTGCCAAGTTTCAGTAGATAGGTCTGTCACCACTCTGATTGGTTTCCCTTTGTATGTTGAGGTCTTTTTATCCCTAACTGCTTTCTGAGTTCTCTTTTGTCCTTATGTTTTTCCAGTTTCACTGTGATGTCTTGCAGAAGATCGATTCAAGTTACGTCTGAGGGGTGAACTCTGTGCCTCTTGGATTTCAATGGCTGTATCCCTCCCCAGATTGGGAAAGTTCTCTGCTATAATTTGTTCAAGGACTCCTTCAGCGACTTTCCCTCTTTCTTCCTCTTCTGGAATTCCTATGATGTGCATATTGGTCGGTTTGATTGTATCACTCAACTCTTGAACTCTCCTTTATTTCTCCAGGATCAGTTTATATCTCTTTATCTCAGCTTCCTCTTTTTCTATAATTGTGTCATCTAATTCACCTATTCTCCTCTCTGCCTCTTCAGTCTGTGCATTGGACGCCTCTATTTTATTTTGCACCTCACTTATAGCATTTTTTAATTCATCATAACTATTTTGAAGGTCCATAGTGTTTCTAGCAATAGCTTCTCTGATGTCTTCCATGCCTTTTTGAAGACCAGCAATTAATTTTATGAATATTGTTCTAAATTCTTGTTCAGTTATGTTGCTTATATCTGTTTTGAGCAGTTCTTTAGCTGTCATTTCTTCCTGGAATTCTTTAGAGGAGAGTTCTTCTGTTTTGTGATTTTTGCTAGCTTTCTGTCTCTTGTTAGTTTTAAAAGCTTGTTATGCACTCTGCACGTGCTTGTACTGCTGCATTAAAGAAAGCTCATTGACTGTCCAGGACTTGTCCGTTCAGGAAGTCTTCTTTGAATGGTGTCTCTTGGTCTCTCTTGTTGAGACTTTGGTTATTTTATTACCCTACTCATAATGGTATTTGGGAGTCTCCACCATGTGTACTTTGGCTTGTTTCTTGAGGTAGCCCTGAAAAAGAAAACAGAGAGACAAACACACAGGGTACAAACGTACACAAATGCACTGATAAATCCAAGAAACATGGAAACTGAAAGGGAAAAAGAAAAAGAAAAAAAAATAAGGGAAAAAATGGAAAGAGGAAAAACAAATAATAAAAATTTAAAAAAGAAAAAAGAAAAAAACCCAAAAGATAAAGGATAGTCTAAAAGCATAAAACCAGAATTTCCAGCTACAAATGAAGAGCAGGGTGTATTCAGTGCTGATGGAAGAGCATATACAAAGAGAGAAATGATAGGGCAGGGAAGAAGCAAAATTGGATGATGACCAGACAGAGAGACTAAGACATTTAATTCAGAGAAAGAAAGAGGAGAAAATGGCAAGAGGCAAGGAGAAAGAAACGAAGATAATGTTACTCAGAGAAACTATATAGTCTGATTACTTCAGAGAGAGAGAGATAGAAAGGTAGTGGTGGAGGTGTAGAATATACATCTAGAGAATGATCAAATGTGACTGTTTAAGCAAACCAATGACCAGAGTGCCCAGCCCAGCAGAGGGGAGGGATACGAATGAGGCAAGGGAAAATATATCTGAATAGAAAGAATTGATCTAGAATTAATCATGGCAGTGCATCCATGTTGGTCTTGCCCCAGGCTCCAGTAAAAAAAAAAAAAAAAAGCAAACAGCTCTCTAGCAGGGGTGGACGTGGTTTGGTATAGGCGGGTCTTAGCCTACACTGTGTCCTACAGCCGCTCCCTGAGGTCTCGCCTTGGTGGTTGTGGGGAGAAAAATGGCGGCGCCCCAGTTCCTTCTTGAACCAAGCATTGCAACTCACTCTTTTGGGTCCGATCTACCTGTACCACGGTGATAGCCAAGGTGGGCTGTGCTCTGTGTCCCAAGTCACACCTCGTTTCTAGATCTTAGTCCATGGGTCCCATTGATACCGCCTGAACTAAACCCGCAAGCTGAGTCCCTCATAGCAGTTTCAAGGCTCTCGCCTCCCCACTGGGGATAGAGCCGAGCTAGAAGAGTGGCGGAGTGGCTTCAGGCACACCGCATCCCTTCCAGGTTTAGCTGGCTAGCAGAGGAGCAGTTTCTCCTGGCGTCTCCTGGGACCGGGCATCCAGCTCAAGGTCAGCTGCACAGCTGGAAACCGGATTGCTCTGTGTCCCAAGCCAAGGTTTTTCTCTTCTCCAGGGACAGGGACAGTTCCTTGAGCAGTTTCAGCCACTCTTTCTTTTCCCCTTGACTCACTGTGGCTCCCCGCAAAGGGGGCTCCCTCCCCTCCCTCTGTGTCTCTGGGTCCCAGCCCGTTCTTATCTTCCCCAGTTCGCACTCACGCTATAGGGTTGTTTTCTCAGCGGACTCTGTCTCCTTTTCCTCCCAAACTCCTGGATTCTGTAAGGGTTCCAATGGCTTCAGGCCATCTCCGTTTGAGAGATGGGGGCGAATGAAATGTACGGAGTTCCCTGTTTCTCTGCCATCTTGCTTCTTTCCTGGCCATTTTGTATAGGTGTCAAACTTACTGGCACAAAGCTATTGATAATTTTCTTTTATTATCTTTTAAAAGTCTGTATACCCTGTAGTGATGTCCTTTTTTCATTCCAAATATTGGAAATTTGTGGGATTTTTTCCCTTTTCTTTTTTTTAACTGTAAAATTCAATGGCTTTTAATATAGTCAGAGTAGTATAATCATCATCATAATTTTGGAACATTTTGTCAACCCAAAAAAAGAAACCTCATACCCATTACTAGTCATTCCCTATTTTTCCCAAGTCCCCCAACCCACCCTGCCCCTAAGCAACTACTAATCTACTTTCTACAGAATTTCTTATTATGGACATATCATGTAAATGGAATCATGAAATATGTGGTCTTTTGACACTGGCTTCTTTCACTTAGAATGATGTTTTCAAGGTTCTTCCATGTAATGTGTATCAGTATTTCATTTATTTTATTGCTTAGTATCCTATTGTATGCATACACCCTATTTTATTGATCCATTCATTCATCAATTAATGGACATTTGAGTTGACTCTATTTTTGTCTATTATGCATAATGTTGCTATGAGCATTTGTGTAGAGTAAACATACACACACACACCTAGGAATAGAATTGTTGGGTCATATGGTAAATCTATAAAACCTTTTGGGAAATTGTCTGACTGTATTCCAAAGTGCCTGTACCATTTTACACTCCTACAAGCAGTGTATGAGGATTCCTATTTCCTCACATCCTTATTAACACTTGCCATTACTTGCCTTTTTGACTATCGCAATCCTAGAGGGAATAAAATGATATGTCATTAGGGTTTGATTTTCATTTTCATTATGGCTAATGATATTGAGCATCCTTTCATGTTTATTGGCCATTTGTATATCCTCTTTGGAAAAATGCATATTCAGATCCTTTGCCCATATATTAATTGGATTGTTTTTATATGTTGAGTTGGAAAAATTCTTTATATTTCCTAGATACAAGTCCCTTATCAAGTATATAATTTGTAAATGTTTCTCTTATTCTGTGGTTTGCCTTTCTTTTTTGTATGGTTGATATGCAATATTACATTAGTTTTAGGTATACAGCATAGTGATTCAGCAACTATATACACTTAACACAAGTGTAGCTACTATCTATTACCATGCAATGCTATTATAATACCAATACCATTAACTATATTCTCTGTGCTCTACATTTTATTCCTGTGACTTATTCTTTCCATAACTGGAAGCTTGTATCTCCTACTTCCTTCGCTCATTTTGCCTACCTTCTCACCTCTCTCCTTTCTGGCAACCAAAAGTTTATTTTCTGCATAGATCTGATTCTGCTTTTTGTTTGCTTATTTGTTTTGTTTTTTAGATTTCACACATAATTGAAATCATATGGTATTTGTATTTCTCTGTCTGACTTATTTCATTTAGCAAAATATCATTTGTATTTCTGTCATATTGGTGTGACTTGTCTTTCATTTCTGATTTTATTTGGGTCCTTTTTTTCCCTCGATGAATCTGGCTACACGCTTTAAATTTTATCTTTTCAGAGAGTGAGCTCTTGGTTTCCTTGATCTTTCCTATTGATTTTTTAGTCTCTGTCATTTATTTCTTTATTATTATTACCTTTTTCCTACTGACCTTGGGCTTTCTTTGTTCTTTTTCCAGTTTCTTTAGTTGTAAGGTGAGATTGTTTGAGCTCTGTCTTGTTTCTTGAGGTAGGCCTCTATTGGTATGTATTTCTTATTTATTTATTTACTTATTATTTTTAAATTAAAGTAAAAACTTTATATTTTTTAAATTTTATTTTAAATTCCGGTATAGTTAACATACAGTGTTAAATTGGCTTCAAGAGGACACATTCAAAAATTGCATACAGCACCCAATACTCATCATGACAAGAGCACTCCTTAATCCCCATGCTCATCATATGAGGAAGGAAGGTATCTTTAGCATTCAAATACAAACAGGATAATGTTTTTAGCATAGTAAAGGCAAAAGTTAGTTCTTTGTGAGCAGGGGTCAATAGCCTGTTTATCACTTAATGGGAAGTATTAAAAAAAACAGGTTTTTCAGGAAAAGCAAGGTTTGCTCCTGTTATACCTAGATCGCAGTATCCTCAATGACCAGAGACCACTGGGGAGACCGAGTCACGCATGCAAAGGCAAAGGGCTTTATTACGGGCTCGAGCCTGGGCTCACAGACTTTACCAGCACAGTGGATCCGTGCTGTGAGCCCTGAACAAAGGCAGAGTAGGGTTTTTATGGGGTTTGTGACAGGGGAGTTACACAAATTGTGGCATGGGAACAGTGATCCAATCATAATTATACAATATCATTGACAGCGGGTTTCACCATACACATTGTCTAGAGTATTTGTTACTTTTGGCGAGACCCAATTACAACATTTAGAGTACTTTTAAATTTAACCAATTACAGAGCGAGCCTAGGGTCTTGTTCGGAGCCTAATGGGTTAACTTTAATATTAGGTAACAGAGTTTTATCTATAGTTGCTGGCCTTTCTTGATTGGGTGTTGCAAGGGTGGTGTGGTGGAGTGATGTGGTGGGCAGTTTCTCTGGCCTTGGGCAATGTGTGACTGCCTGATAGTTTCAGGGAAACTGAAACTTAGGCCTTCTAGTTTAGAGGGGAAACTTAAAGCCTGTTATAGTGTCAGTCTGTTTTGACTTGTGTCCTTACACTCCCATAACCATAAAAGAAAACATCTAAACATTAGCCACAGGGCTTATAGTTCCTATAAGGTCATCCATGCCCAGGAATAGTACATCAGTCTGTACCAAAGTTATTATTTTATTAATGTAAACCCGAAGACAATAGCTGACTTTTTTGTGTCATCAATTACTCAGTCCTGATCACTATTTCCAGATTACTAAGCGTCAATGTTTTTCCAAGCTACAATAATTTCCTTCCCAAGGTGTAGTCATCATACCAGGGCCAGAATAAGTCACTCCAAGATGCCAATCAACAAGGTGTTTTGGGAGTCGATGCTCAAGCAGAAAAAGATTGAGTGGGGGTGGATATCGGATATGTCATTTGCAAATATCTTCTCCCATTCTGTCTGTTGCCTTTTGACTTTTTTGACTTTTGTTGATTGTTTCCTTAGTTATGCAGAAGCTTTTTATCTTGATGAGGTCCCAATAGTTCATTTTTGCATTTAATTTCCTTGCCTTTGGAAATTTTTCGAGTAAGAAATTGCTGCAGCTGAGGTCAAAGAGGTTTCCTGCTTTCTCCTCTAGGGTTTTGATGGTTTCCTATCTGACATTTAGGATTTTTATCCATTTTGAGTTTATTTTTGTGTATGGTGTAACTAAGTGGTCTTGTTTCATTCTTGTACACGTTGCTGTCCAGTTCTCCTAGCACCATCTGTTAAAGAGGCTGTCTTTTTTCCATTGGATGCTCTTTTCTGCTTTGTCAAAGAGTAGCTGGCCGAACATTTGTGCATCAATTTCTGGGTTCTCTATTCTACTTCATTGGTAAAAGTGTCAGTTTTTGTGCCAATACCATACTGTCTTAATGATTATAGCTTTGTAGTTGAGGCTAAAGTCTGAGATTGTGATGGCTCCCACTTTGGTATTTTTCTTCAATATTACTTTGGCTATTTGGGGTCTTTTGTGGTTCCATACAAATTTTAGGATAGTTTGTTCTATCTTTGAGAAGAATGCTGGTGCAATTTTGATTGGGATTGCATTGAATGTGTAGATTGCTTTGGGTAGTGTTGACATTTTAACAATATTTGTTCTTCCAACCCATGAGCATGGAATGTTTTCCATTTCTTTGTGTCTTCTTCAATTTCCTTCATAAACTTTCTATAGTTTTCAGTATACAGGTCTTTTACATCTTTGGTTAGGTTTATTCTTAGGTATTTTATGGTTTTTGGTGAAATTGTGAATGGGATCAGTTTCTTGATTTCTCTTTCTGTTGCTTCATTATTGGCATATAAAAATGCAACCAATTTCTGTACATTCATTTGCTTTTTAAAGCCATATGTTTTGTGCTACACTGATCCATATGGTATCTACTAGGCACATGTAATGTGATAGTCCTGATTATCTACTAGCACCTGAAATGTGACAATCCTAACTAAAATATGCTGTAAGTGTAAGCCCTTGATTTAGAAGACCTAGCATACAAAAAAGGAATGTAATATATTTAATTATTAAATTACCATATTTATTATGTTTTGAAATGATAGTGTTTTAGATATAATGGATTCAACAAAATAATTATTAAAGTCCATTTAGACTTTTCTTTTCATACTTTAATATGACTTTTAAAACATTTAAAATTAAGTGTGTGTGTGTGTCACAATGGACAACACTGTTCTAGAGGAGATACTTATTAGTATCAATTCTTTTAATGGGATAAAAGCCATAGTTAATCTTTTCACCATGTTTATCAAATGGATTTATCAATACTGCTTTGATGTGAGCCATAAACGTGTAAAAGCTGCATATAAACACAATAAAGCAAAGCTTTCAGAAATATTTTTTCCTCAAGTTTTTATTTAAATTACAGTTAGTTAACACAAAGTGTGATATTAGTTTCAGGTATAGAATTTAGAGATTCATTACTCACATACAACACCCAGTACTCAACAAAAATATATGTTTTAGATACAAATATTTTACCAGACTAATTTGGAGACAAGACTTGTGCCAAATTTTCTCAGTGTTGAGTTGTATATTCTTCAAACCCCCTGATTAGCCCTTTTTATGCATTCAGTTCTCAAATTTTTTGAAAGATGATATGAGGGATCTGGGTTTGTTATGCAATGTGACCCTGATAGAGATTAGTTCTGAAAGTTTTTTCGTCCTTAATGAGAAGATGTTAATATTTGAAAATGTTTAAACCAGTAGACTTGTACTATTTCCTAAGAGATAGTAGCTTAAATTTACCTCAGCATATTATTTCTTCATATTTGTAAGACCTTCCTGTTGGTATACACTTAGGTACACCTTCAACAAAGTCATTTTTCTTTATATGTTGAAATAGGTGAGAGAATGAGATATTTAGGAATTCTTTTTCAAGTAACAAAGAAAAATGTTATCCATTATTGAACTTAATTGGATCTTGACATTCTTTTTTTTTTTTACCTTTGATAAATATATTATTACCAGTTAAAATGTTGATTGTATGCTTTTAACCATTGCTTTTATTTATGTGAGTACATGTTTATTTTTTCAAATAGTAGTTTATAGTGATATCCAGAAGCAGAGGAATGAAATACCAAGTTGTTATTCATCACTATGCAATAGAGAAATAAAAGAAATGTACAGACTTGTGCTGAGTGAGAGCTTAAGTGGCCAGGGATGAATCCAGGTGCTTTCTGTGAAGGTTGAAAGACCTAGATTTGGGGAACAGTTTTTGCATTAGATAGTTTAGAGATTTTCCTTCCATGGTCTAAACAAGGAAACATACTTATAGGTTCTTATTGAGGCACAAAATCTTATATATAGAGAATATTTTCTAAAACAATTATTCACTATTCTCAAAGGAGTAACTGATGAGTAACATCACACACAAGGAGACCACCTCATTTGTTTCCAAGAACCCATCATTTTTTTTGGTAGCTGTTCAAGGCTTATACTTCAGACTTTTAACTCTCTATCCAGTGCTTTCCTAAGTTGCCAGGTACCCTACTGCCAGTAGGTACGTTATTCCATTCCCCATTGTCTCCATTGAGAAGAATATATTCCTGGAACTCATATTTTTATTCCTCATAAGGAAACTTTGAGCTCCCAAAAGACACAATTTTCTGTCTTTTTAGAGTCTTAATAGCTAACAGAATTCCTAGGACACAAAGTATTCTTAGAAATTGTCCAGTTAATATGAAAATAATGTTCAGGTATTAAAATTTTATATTTAAATTATTACTGGATCATACAATCCTTGAAATCTTTAACTCATTAGTTAAACTATGTTTATATACCCTAGATTGAACTAAACTATGACACCCTGGATTGAAAAGATAAATGTGCAAAGCACAAAGCCATTGGGGAGGAGAATTTCAGTCTCTTAACTCTAATCAACCTCATTGATAATTGTTGCACAAATGAGAAATCCAGGACAGAAAAATCCTGTCCTCTTGGAATGCTCATTTCGAATGATCACCCAATTTCAGACCCAATTAGAGAAAAGAAGAAACCTTCCATCACTCAGAAGTGAAATTTCACTGCTATATCTTTGTCTCCAATATGATCCCTTCTGTGGAAATAAGAATAAGAATGCATTGCACGTTAAACAACTCTACCCCCAAATATCCATAGTTGTGTATTCAAGAATGTAAAGGCATGATATAATAACAGCTGCATATTCAGGAACAGAAATTTCTCACTTTAGAACCTCCCCCAAGGAATCTCAGTATTTTGTCTATATAGGATAATAAGTATGGGAAAAGAGAAAAGGGTAAAAGATATTCCTAAATGGGGAGAAATGAGAAAAAGGGAAACTATACAGTGAAACTTAACTTTTTAAGGAAGACACAATATTCAAATTACCCATTTTGAGATTGCAACTCATAGATATGAGTTTTAGCCCACTTACCCATATTGACAAAACTCATTTTATGTTAGGAATGCAGAGATCCAGTTGTCCTTATTACCACACTTTTTTTCAGCAATCTCTGAATTCCTTGCTTGATCTCCTGGGTTCGCACTCCATACACAATGGGGTTGAGGGCTGAGAAGATAACATGATGGAGAACATTGAGCAAGACTGGCACATCAGGAGAGACTTTCTTCTTCACCACAAGAGTAAGCACGAAGACCAGAAGAATGGTGCTGAAGAAGAGGATAAGGATGAAGTGGGAGCCACATGTGCTCAGGGCCTTGGCCACAGCACCCTCAGCCTTGAGTCTCAGCACAGCTCGCAGGATGAGGGTGTAGGAGACGAAGATGAGGATGAGGTCGGATCCTAGCAGGGTCCATCCTACAGCAAACTGGTAGAGGCGATTGATGGTGACATCATCACAAGACAGCCTGGAGACAGACATATTGGCACAGATGCAGTTCTCAATGACATTTGTCCCACAATAATGGAGTCGAGATGATAGAATGGGGATAGGCGCTGTTAAAATACCATTCCTGGCCAAAATAAAGATAGCAGCCTTGGCTACAAATTGGTCAGTGATGATGGATGGGTACCTCAGTGGGTGGCAGATGGCTACATAGCGATCGTAGGCCATGACCATGAATGTGCAGGACTCCATGGAAAGGAAGCAATTCATGATGTACATCTGGAGGAAGCAGGCATAGAAGCTGATGGACTTGAGGTCAAACCAGAAGATGGCCAGGACCTTGGGGATGACAGTGAGGCAGACAATGATGTCCAGCAGAGAGAGAAGGCTGAGCAGGTAGTACAGTGGCTCATGCAGAGATGCCTCCAGCCGGATGGTGACCAGGAGAACACTATTAGCCCCCATGGCTAAAAGAAAGAGGAGGCTAAGGGGCGGGGACAACCAGAATTTCCAGCTAGGGGACCTGACAAAACAATTCAGGAGGAAGTCTGAAACCTCAGAGGAAATGGTCCCATTTTGGTGTGCTGTCATATTTTGTCATATATTTCTGCAGCTTTCTTTTAGTGATCTGTAAAATTAGGATAAAAATTAGTCACTGACTCATGACACCTGGATTTAGAACAATTTGCTCCACCTAGATGTAGTGTTTGAGTCCTAGCCAGTCATCCAGAGCCATGTAAATTCATGCATTTATCTTTTGTGCCATGCTACTTAGATGGTTTTACCAGTGAACAGTATAGAGAACTGAGATAATATGGTTTACGTATACATGCTTGATTCTTTCAATGGTGATTATTAGTAGAATTGTTATATCTTTGTCAAAAGTAAAGATAAGGACAAAATTATTTCAGAAGTCCTTTGTGACCAGTGAGTTTCTAAATTATTCTTACAAGTTTCTTTCTTTTGGTTTTCAATTTTCTTTAATGGCCACATAGACTACCATATGATAATTTAACCATAACAGGTCGTGCAGGTGAGTAGTAGAAACTGGCACAAATAGGGACTCAGGTAAATATCCCTAGTTGTCCATGCCATCCCCCTTCTGAGTTTTCAGATGGAGTTTGCTTTAATTATATTTTTAAAACAATACCCTGAAAATAAAGTAGGATACTTATCATTTTGTCTAAAAAGTCATTGTAGTTAGGATGGTATGGTCTTGCCAGAAAACTGCTTCCTCCTCTATACAACCTCATATTTGTAGGATTCTTAACTTCTGGAAAAAGCAATCTTAAAAGGAGCATAGGCAATCACACATAGGTATGTGAGAGATGAAAGTTGATTATTCTGATTGCCATAGTGCGAAGGTGATAAAGTCTACCTTTAAAAGTTCTTTTATCCCCTTTCTGTTTCTTTTTATATCATCAATATAATGATCCAGTTTTTCTTGCCTCGTGGTTCTATGCTTTGCCATGGTGGAGTGGCCCACAAAGCCTTGGAGATACTGGAAGTTCAGGAGATTTCTGAATATAAAAACCCATAGGAAAAAACATTGAGCCTTGAGTTTTGACTTAAGGTCCTTCTCCTGTCTTGGACACTGTGTTCATTGAACTCTGTCTTTCTGTCAGATTTTTCATAGGATTCATTCACATCTAAGTTTGAGGCATAACTAATAGCACCAGCTCAGCCCAGTCCTTGCCACAGTGACCCACAGCATGTACAATATCAGGATGCCAATATATTGGCAATATTCCCCCTAAACACCACTTTCGTCCTTTAGGTTTAGTCATTTGATCTTTGCTTACTGTATTCTCTGACTCTACTCTCTACAAAATTGTTACAACTAACCCTTGCAAGAGAGACCCAAATCTTACCATCTCCAAGAAGCTTTCCTTCTTCAGGGGTGTCAAAGTATTCTTGGAAGGAATTAGGGTTTCTTTTCATGCACAGAGGGAAAATCTTTAAATGAGCTTTGGAGAGTACAGCCACATGGAAGAAATGGCAATTCAGACACGAGTATCAATGTACAAGTATAGAGGAAGAACTATGTTCTCTTTTTCTACTGAAGTACTTTGGGATAACTGTCTAGCAGCAGGATAAAATTTCTGAAGACAGCCTAGGAGGATTTTTTTAATCTGTTTTTTCCACTCACTGATTCTTCCTTTCTCCTCTTTTCTCTGGAACATTTCTACATATTCTTCAATCTACAATAGATTCATCAAGCATTGACCTACCTACTCAGCTCGAGAAGTAAAGCATCTGATACCATATATGTTTTTTCCCTCTCTCTTTCAATCTTGGATTGCAGTCAGAGCTAGCCAATGAAGCATGAAGGCTGAGGACCTAGAGCTAATGACTGCCGGTTCCAGGTAGGGACAGAATGAAGAAGCCAGTGAGGTTGAAGGGCAATGACAAAAGCAGAGACGTGCAGGGCAATCTTTATCCCGGGCTGCAGGTTGGCCCCGAGCATAGCACTATGGAAGCTCCGTTTGAAGAAGTGGAAGGGTTGTTAGGAACCAACTAACTTCATAAACTCAGATAGATTGTGAGATATCTCTCCCAAGTATCGTTTCAGACATCATTGATCTGAACCAACCAGTAACAGATACCTACCTCTATGATCTGTGCATAATTTTTTGTTTGTGGCAGCAGTAGCTTTTACAAACTCTTTAGATTGAGCTGAAATCTGAGGAACTATCTTCTGACTCTCTCTAGCCCTCCAACTGTGTCTGTGTCCTTAGTTCTGTAGTTCTATAGATTAAATTTAATTCCTATGTCATGATTCAAACATTTATGGACAGATTCTTTGCCCACATCTGTGAATAAATTTTCATATTCACAGATGAAAACCCAAAAATTTCTAAGCTGAGCTCCAAATAATACACTTTCCTGACCCCCTCCACTCATTAATCTCCTATGCACAAATTCCTGCTTCTCTCTCTATCTGGCATCACCCAGCAAAAATCCAGAGAAGCAAGAGGAGGACAAAAGGGAAGATCTCAGAGCATAAGTTATAACACGTACCTCCTGACCTGAGACAGGATATAGTGTTTACTGCCCTATTTTCAGACTACTTCATCAGTACTGACTCAGGAATGGAATGGAACATAGATCTGACAAAAGAGAAAGGTCTCCTCCAGTTCTAGTTAATCTTGGTATAGCTACCTCTCAGGCACCCTCCACCCAGACTCACAGAGGATGGAGCAGAGGTCTGACCTCACTGATATTGGAGGGTCAGTTCCTGAAGTATCTGTGCATAGTTATAACTCCAGAGCCTCGGGGACTTTGCTCTCAGGGAACTTTCCATCCCTAATTCCTTGCGCCTAAAATGTCCTCCTGGGACAGATAGGCAGGCAGGTAGGAGAAGAAAATAATATTCTTTCTCTCTAAAAGGAAGGAGCTCTGGTAATCCAGCCCAACATTGACTGTGTTCTGTAGGCAGTTAGTCTCCTGGGGGTAGGGGTCTTACATCCATCCATCCACGTTCACAGTCATTTGCACACGCACTGTTGGTGCCCTCTAGGGGCCCGATAACCCCCCTAAGAAATTCTCATGGGCTTCCAGAACACAATTGTTAGATAGGTACCTCCCAATGCATCCTAATGAATGTATTCATGTTAACTTATCATGACTTTTATCGTTGCATTACAAGGATGAAAATGCAAGGGAAACCTAAAAAAATATTCCTGAGAAAATGCAATATGTTTTTTCAGAGAGTAAAGCCAATAGAAATGTTTTCTTTGGTGAGGAAATTTTAAGTGGGATGTATGTATAACTGTGTATTAGGAAACATGATTGTTCTTTTTTTTAACTTTCTTTTTGAACATCATGTGAATTATTCATACCCTTCCATAATTCATGAGCAAACATTTCTTTATTATGTATTTATTTATTTTCATTAATTTTTTTAGTGTAGTTGCCAGATAAACTCCATTGGTTTCAGATATCTAACATAGTGTTTCAACAAATCTATCCATTATGCTATGGTCACCACAAGTGTAGCTACCATCTATCATCATACAGAGGTATTACATTACCATTGAATATATTCCCTACAATGTGTCATTGTCATCTGTCTCTTGAAATCCCTTCTTTTGCTTCATTTTTATTTCCTTTCTTCTGTATATCTCAATATCGCTCCTATTTCTCTTTCCCTCAGAAAAGTGAAAACTCCAGGATTCTTAAAATATGCCTAATTATCTTAAGTATGCTTATTAGCTACTTGTATGCTTATGGGAGAAAAGGTTGGATACTGAATTTTATACAAATATCATTGGGTTATAAATCTGATGTTATTCTTTGTTTACACTGAACACTAAAGCTTAAACATCTGTCCATGTTGCTGTATGTACGTCTACTTCATTCTTTTTGACTGCTGTTCTATTCCCAATATGTGCATTTTCCCTCTTTATGTGTAGTAGTCAACACCCAAGTGACCAGTAGTTGTACTAAAAATAATGTTGCTGTCATTTCCTTGTGCGTCTTCTCTTATAGATATAAAATAGGCAAATGGGAGGATTTTTTTCAGTTATAACATAAAAATATTTAATTTCACTAAGAATTACCAAATTTCTCTCCAAAGTATTTAAACATCTCAATAAAAATTCCTAAATTGTCTTTATTTTACACATTCTTTAAACCATTTGATACTATTATCTTTTCTTAAAAAACTAGATGGATGTAATTTGTATCTTATTATTTTTAATTTGTTTTTCATCTGGTATGTGAGCATTGTTCATATACTGTTTAGCCATTAGTGGTTTTCATGCAGTGATTGATGTGTTCACATCCTTTTCTTGCTTTTCTATTAATTTTTGTTTTGCTTACATATTTATAAAACTGTGCATATTTTATTTTATTTATTATTTCTTCTTATTTATTTATTTATTTATTTTTATTTAAGTAATCTCTTTACCCAGTGTGGGCTCAAACTCATGACCCCAACAATAAGGGTCACATGCTCAATGGACTGAGCCAGCCAGGTTCCCCTCTGTGCATATTTTAAATATTAGAACCCCTTGTTGGGTAGATATTGCTAGTACCTCCTCTAGTCTGTTATAAAGCCTTCAATTTTACTGTCTGTAGTCCATTATTTAATGGACATCTCTCAATTTGACTAAGGCAAAATATGTTTCTAGGAATAGAGTTTCTCCATGGATTTTATTTAGGGACATTCTAGAAGATCACAAAGATGCTTCTTTTACTTGGTTTTATTTTAATTTTTTTAAGCTCAGTGCATTATGTTTCATACTGATATATTTAAGTCTGATTTATATTGTCAAGAGTAAGGGGTGGTAACTGTCAAATTCACAAAACTGTGAAAATATGAAATACCGTGTTGCCTGTTTTATAAATATCCTTTACTTTGAAACTGCTAGTGCTTCAGCACTACCCTGGGCACTCTTCTGGTGTCTCCTAGACCCCCCATGATCCCTGAAGTGTGGGCTACTGCCAACAGGGTAGGGTCCATCAGTGGCAGCTACAGTACACAGTCTGAACACCCTCTGTTTTGTTGATGGCGGTGCTGTGCCAGCTACTGAGTGTTTTATGATACCAGTTCTGCATATAGTGCTAACTAATAACTTTATTTTTATCCCTTTCTTATCTTTATCTCTTTATCTTGTGTTTATTTTTTACTTTCTAACTCTACACAGAGATAAATATTTGATCTTTATCCCACTAATCTGAGAAGTGTGCTTCATCATATATGATGTTTCATGCACACTTGGTTGTATATCAGATCCATCATTGTGTGTTTGATTTCACTTACTACAGCAATGTCACATTATTTGTATTACTATTGCTTTGTTATATGTACTATTCTGTGGTTGGATGGGTTCCTATTTTAAACTATCCATATATTTTTAGGTTTTACAGAAATGTTGTACATTATTATTTTCTACATGTGTTTTATAATCGGGATCACTAGTGCCTTATTCTATTGGTTACGAGTGAGTCACCGGAGCCAGCCCTGATTGAGCAGGAGGGCTGGAACTTGGTTTCTATATGGGAGTAGTGTTAAAGAATTTGTGGGCATATTAAAACCTCCATATGTTATGCTAATTTTTCTTTTTAAAATCATTTTCTTGGTTGTTTCTAAAAGTGCTTTATTTCTGACTTATTTTTGTTTCTACTCCATCCTTTTCCTTTTTTAATATTTTTAATGTTTTTTTAGTTTTGAGAATCAGAGAGAGAGAGACACAGAATCTGAAGCAGGCTCCAGGCTCTGAGCTGTCAACACAGAGCCTGATGCGGGTCTCAAACCCATGAAACATGAGATCATGACCTGAGCCGAAGTCAGATGCTTAAGTGACTGAGCCACCCAGGCACCCCAACCTATCTTTTTATTTTCAGCTTGGATTCCCCAAAATACCACCAGCATACATCAGAATCTCAGACTCCATTTAGGATTCCACCAAAGGTGAGCTGTGACCTTCACTCAGACTTTAGAATGGACTGTGTTCCTCTGATACATAACATATCTTCTAGATATATTGTTCATATACTGTTTAGCCATTAGTGGTTTTCATGCAGTGATTGATGTGTCCACATCCTTTTCTTGCTTTTCTATAATTTTTGTTTTGATTACATATTTATAAAACTCTGTGCATATTTTATTTATTATTTCTTCTTATTTATTTATTTATTTATTTATTTATTTATTTATTTATTTATTTTTATTTAAGTAATCTCTTTACCCAATGTGGGCTCAAACTCATGACCCCAACATTAAGGGTCTCATGCTCAATGGACTGAGCCAGCCAGGTTCCCCTTCTAGGGTTTTTTTTTTTCAACACCTAATTTCTCTACAATACCTTCAACCTCAGTCTTACATTTTAAAAATTTTAGAGCAGTTCTTCATGTCACTTTCTTTAAGTATGTTCCTGTTGTATTTTTTTTTATCTCCTCATGCGACTCTTATTAGACCAAATTACATTGTGACATGCTCCCAGATTATCTCTTAACCATTTCCTCCTCCTTCTTTCTGTATTTTCTGACCATTATGTAACAAGACTTGACCTGATTCAGCTCATTAACATATTACTCAACTGCATTTATTCCACCATTCAGCTACTCCCCTGACTGCATTATGGCAACTATTTTATTTTTTTAAACAATTAGTTCTTTTTTTTTTTAATAACTGAATGCCTAACTTTATATTTTCATTATATTTCATTAAGTATGTGAGGACATTTTATCACCCCTCTCAAAGTAGGATATTTTGGTTTCATGACTTAAAAGTCATTGTATTATATTCTTTTTTTCTATTTCATTGATCCTATTATTATGTTGTTTGTTTCTTTTCCTTATTTTGGATTAAATTTATTTTTTATTTGTTGTTTTTAGTGGTTGAACTTGGTCACTGATTGGAGACCTAGCTTTTGAAAAATAAGAATTTCATGCTACATATCTGTGCCCAGTACAATTGACCCATGAACAACATGGATTTGAATTGTGGGGACTTCCTTTACGGGTATTTTTTTGTAATAAACACAATACAGTACTGTAAATGTGCTTTTTCTCTCTCTCTCTTTTTTATTTTGTTAACATTTTCTTTTCTCTAGTTCAGTTTGTTGTAAGAGTACAGTATATTATATGTATAACATACAGAACATGACTTGGTTGACTGATTAGGTTATTGACAAGTCTAGTTACAGTAGGCTGTTAGTTGATAAGTTTTGGAGAGTCAGAATTTATACATGACTGTTTCACTGTGTGGAAGATGGACACCTTTAACCCTCCAGTTTTCAATGGTCAATGTTATTGCATTAGTGGCATTTCAAAAATTTTCCCACGTATTTTAATTATTTTTTTAGTTCAAAATTCTTTTGCCTGTTTTGATTTCTTTGTCTCATGGATTGTTTAAAAGTGTCTTGTTAAGTTTTTAAATGTGTTGGTCTTATTCCAGAGATCACTGCATATTGACATGTAAATTCATTCCACTCTACTCAGAAAATATACTTTGCATGAGTTCTTTTAAGTGTGTTGGGAATCATTTGATGGCCCAGAATATGACTTATTTTGGTAAATTTTCAGTGTGCGTTTGAAATATTGTATATTCTGCTGTTGTTTTTGGCTTTGAAACTCATCTTTTCTGATGTATTATTATAATCATTCCAGTTTTATTTCTTTTTTTAATTTTTAATTTTAAGTCCAGTATTGTTAACATACAGTGTTGTATTAGTGTCAGGTGTACATTGTAGTGATTCAGCAATTCTGCACATTACTCAGTGCTCATCTTGATAAGTGTGCTCTTTAAATTTAAAATTCTTATTTTATGTTTTTAATTTTTAAGTTTTATCTACTTATTTTGAGAGGGAGAGAGAGCGAGCACATGTGCACAAGTGAATGAGTTGGGGAGGGGCAGAGAGAGAGAGATTGAGAGCAAATCCTAAGCAGGCTTAGGCCTGCTATTGAAAAATTATTCCAATTTTTTATGTTAAAAACACATTTATCTGTTTTTAAGAGTATTACTGTGAGATATAGAATTATAGCTTAATAAGGTTTTCCATCAATTTTAAGACATTGCGTATTGACTTCTCAGTTGCATTGTTCCTGATATCTGCTGTCATCCTAAATTTAGACAATTTGTGATGTGTCTGTTTTTTCCATGTTTATCTTTTTTGACAGACACAGAGAGAGAGAGAGAGAGAGAGCATGAGAGGGAGTGGGGCAGAGGTAGAGAGAAAGGGAGACAAGGGATCTGAAGCAGGCTCCCCACTGATAACAGAGAACCTGGTGTGGGGCTTGAATCCATGAATGGGAAGATTAAGAACTGAGCCAAAGCTGAAAGCTTAACCAACTGAGCCACATAGGCTCCCATGTGATGTGTCTTTTGATCTGGCTTTACAATTTTTTTCCCTTATCATTTTTTCTGAACAGTTTATGATATGTCCCTAGTATAGTTTTATTCATGTTTCTTATTCTTGGGTTTCATTGAGCTTCTTAGAACTCTGAGTTTATTATTTTTATCAGATTTGGAAATTTGCAGCCATCATTTTTTCAATTATTATTTTATGTCCTCTCTTTTGTTAAGATGGTGCCTTGAAACTGCAAAAATATCTTTATGTATACTGACATAATAATGAATACATTTTTAAGAATTATTTCTCTACCCATTGTTCTAACTTTTCATTTTAAACCCTTACATTTTGTAATGGGACCACATAGGCCCATACATTTGGTACTGCATTTTACACATTAAGTTGTTTAAACAGACAGGGGCCCCATACCTTGAATAAGGTAGCCTTGAATAAAATTAACTATAGCTTCTTAATTGATCACAATCTATTTTGAGGTGCTTTCCTCTGTGAATCTCTTATATTTTCTTCTCATCCACTGACTACTACTTTGTCTTATCTCCATATTAATCTCTCAATACCAGAAGGTAAGGATGGTATGGAGTCTCTTCAGAGCTTTTTGGTGAGCTTTCTTACGTTCTTATAGTCTTTCCTTTGGCCATTCCATCTACTTCCATTGCTTCAATGAAGATCTGTAATCAATTCCCAAGTATATATCCTTATTTCTCCCAAGGGTACATCTTATTTGAGTATGAAGCCTATGAGTCCAAGGGTTTACTGTACACTTCCATTTGGATATCTCATGTGCATTCAAACTCAAAGTTCCTGAAGATATACTTCTGCTTTTACTGCTAAGCCCCCAGCTGGCCTATGAAGATGTTCCATACAAGGTTCAGTTCATGAAATGTGGCATGAAATAGGGTCTCCTTCACCCATGATACCTAATTTAAAAAACTCATAGAGAAAAAGGACCATATCTGAATTATATTCCCAGTAACTAGCATACATTCAATTATTTTTTCAACACTTACTCAGTCACTAATTTCACAAATATTTATGGGTGTATACCGTACGCCAAGCACTGGGCTGGAAATAGATCAGACAAGAATTCTTGCTCTTTGGCTCCTTAAACTTTAATGAATGTAGGCTGACTAAACAAATTGTTGAGGAACTTTTATGGTCATTAGATGGTGATAAAGTCTGTGCAGAATAGGGAAACAGAGAAGGTGTTAGGACATGTTCTGTGCTTTATGGGAATATTGTTAGGTGCTGTTTTAAATACTGTGGCCAGGGAGACACATTGGACCTGTGGGAAGAAGCTATGTGGACAGAGGAACAATAAGCATATAGTTCCAGAGATGGAACTGTGGTTCATGTTTTCAAGAAGCTATTAGGAAGGTAGTTCTGTCAAAAAGACTTAAGGATGAGGTCAGGTAAATAAAGGAGTATGATATCCTTTGTCTCTTTCAGAAAACCAAGGAGCATAAGAAGTGTGATGTGACTGTGAGTAAAGGGAAACCATATAGTTTTTATCATCAGGCATGTCCCCATGAGAAGATTGGGACTATATATCTATCTCCCAGTCCCTGCCTTCTGATTGTGGTTTTGAGAAAAGCAAAGCAAGAGCATGATTATTTTCTGTTCTCTCTTGCCCTTCTCAGTAATTTCCTAATCCCCTCTTTAATCTCCTGGGTCCGTACCCCATAGACAATGGGGTTGAGAGCTGCAGGAATTACATGGTGTAACACATTAAGTAAGACAGGAATATCAGGGGAAATTTTTTTCTTGGCAATGTGGGTAAAAACAAAAACCAGTAGGATGGTGCTGAAAAAGAGGATGAGAATGAAGTGAGAGCCACAAGTGCTCAGAACTTTGGCAGCTGCCCCTTTTGCCTTGAGTCTCAGAACAGCTCGTAAGATGAAGGTATAGGAGAAGAAAATGAGGGTGAGGTCAGAGCCCAGAAGAGTCCAGGCCACAATTAACTGGAAAATTCTGTTAATAGCAATATTATCACAGGAGAGCTTGGACACAGAGAGATTAGCACAGATACAGTTCTCAATTATATTTTTTCCACAATAATGGAGCCGGGCAGAGAGGATGGGAATGAACATGGTAAGAAGTGCATTTCTGGCCAAAATAAAAACGGCAGCCTTGGCTACAAAATGGTCAGTGATGATGGATGCGTATCTCAGTGGGTGACAGATGGCTACATAGCGGTCATAGGCCATGACCATGAATGTGCAGGACTCCATGCCAAGGAAGCAATTCATGATGTACATCTGAAGGAAGCAGGCATAGAAGCTGATGGACTTGAGGTCAAACCAAAAGATGATCAGAACCTTGGGGATGACAGTGAGACAGAGCACGATGTCCAGCAGGGAGAGGAAGCTGAGCAGGTAGTACATGGGCTCATGCAGAGAGGCTTCCAGCCAAATGGTAATCAGGAGAACACTGTTGGCCCCTATGGCCAGGAAGAAGAGGAGGCTGAGTGGCAGAGACAACCAGAGCTGCCAGCTGGGAGACCTGACAAAACAATTCAGGAGGAAGTCTGAAACCTCAATGGAGATGGTGTCATTTTGATGTGCTGTCATATTTTGTCATATACTTCTACAGCTTTCTTTTAGTGATCTGTAAAATTAAGATAAAAATAGATACTGACTTATGACACATGAATTTAGAACAATTTGCTTTACTTAGTGAATCTTGTGATTCCTAGCAGGTCATCCAGAGCCATGTGAAATCATCTGTTTATCATTTGTGCCATGCTACTCAGAAAATCCTAGTATTAAACAATATAGATGACTGTGGTAATATGGTTTATTTATATATGTTTGATTTTTTTAAGCTTTTTAAAAATAAAATTGTCATTTCTTTGCAGAAACATGAAGAAAGGGAAAATTGCTTAGGAAATCCCTTATTTTAGCTGTGTCAAAATTTGTACTTGTAAGTTTCTTCTTTTGTGTTTTTTGGCCCCATAGACTACTATATGTCAATATAACTACACAGTATGCCCAAAGTAGCAGAACCTCGCCCAACAAGGGACTCTGATACATGACTGTCTGTCATACACGCCCCCTGCATGTATAATCCTTGAACAGGTTTCCAGAAATCTGGAATATTTCTTTCTCATGCACTTACAACTCTGACTCCTGCTTCCACTGCTCTGAATACAATTTTCTTCTTAGTGTTTTTTTATGTTGTGTCTCTCATGATTGTATTATTATTATTATTTATTATTATTATTATTATTAATTTTTATTGTAGGGACAACTGAACTCCAGTGGCTCCCAGAGAACTTGAGACATCTCTCCTAAACATTGTTTAGGACATTATGGAGTGCATCCAGTGACAGATACCTCAGTGATCATCTGGGCATAATTTTCTGTTTTTTACAACATAGCTTTAGAAATCCTTTAGATTGAGCTTAATCTGAAGAACTACTTTCTCACTCCCACTGACCCCAGTTGTGGTCTCTGTCTTCAATTCCTAATGTTATTTAGATTAAACTAATTCCTCCCCCATGATTCAAGCATTTGTGAACGGATTGTTTGCCTTAAAGCCATTAAGTTTCAATATGTACAGTTGAAATCATCTAAACTAAACACCGGATGAATACACACTCCAGGCTCCCTTCCGTAACCCCATTCATCTCCTATGGACAAATTCCTACCCCTCTGCAACTCTGGAGCACCCAGAAAAATATCTAAAAATGCAAGAGAACAGCAAAAGGCAAGGTCCCAGAGTACAGTTTCTCATACATGCCTCCTGACCTGAGACAGCATGCAGTCTCCACTACCCTGTTTTCCCACTACTTTTTCAGTATAGACTTAGGAATTGAACGGAGCACACATCTGGACTAAAGAGAAATGTCTCCCCACCCTTCCCAGTGTTCTGCCTACTTCTGGTATAGCTGCCTCTCAGGTGCCCTCTATCCAGACACACTTACGAGGATGTGAGCAGGGGTCTGGCTCCACTGATAGTGGAGTCCTGGTTAATTCCTGAAGTGTCTGGGGGTGGTTATAACTGCAGAGCATCAGGGACTTTGCCCTCAGGGAACTTTTCCATCCCTATTTCCTTGTGCTTAAAAGGCCCTCTTGGGAGACAAACAGGCAAGTAGAAGAAAATGATTTTCTTTCTCTCTAAAAGGAAGGAATTCTGGTAATCCAACCCAACACTGACTGTGTGTTTGTAGGCAGTTAGTCTCCTGAGGGTAGAGATCTTATATCCATACATCCATGTTCACACGGGTAGAGATCTTATATCCATACATCCATGTTCACACTCAATTGCAAGATAGGTACCTCCCAAACCATGCTATCGAATGGAGTGATGTAATTTGTAATGATAATGATAAAAATGCAATAGTAAATTGAAAAAATTATCTTGACAAAATGCAATGTGTTTTTAAAAGAGAAAGTCCTATCATGATTTTTGTTGTGATGGAAGATTTTTTTCAAATGGGATATGTGTACAACTGTATACTAGGACACAGGGTTTGTTTTTATTTAATTTTGAGCCTCATGTGAATTATTTGTGCCCTTAAATTATGGAAGCAAGCATCAGCAGTTTGGTTTTTTTTCCTTCTGTTTCATTTTAAAAACTTGATTTTTGTTGACACACAATGTTGCATTAGTTTCAGGTGTACAAGATAGTGATTCGGTGAGTGTATATAGCTCACCACAGGTGTTGGTACCGTCTGTCACCATAAAACGCTATATAACAGAATTACAATACCATTTACCATGTTCTCTGTACTATGCCATCAGCATCANGGAGTCTGTCGGGGTTTCTATGCACAGTATCATGTCGTTTGCGAAGAGTGAAAGTTTGACTTCCTCTTTGCCAATTCTGATGCCTTTGATTTCCTTTTGTTGTCTGATGGCTGATTCTAGGACTTCCAGCATTATGTTAAACAACAATGTTGAGAGTGGACATCCCTGTTGTGTTCCCGATCTCAGGGGGAAAGCTCTCAGTTTTTCCCCGTTGAGGATGATGTTCGCTGAGCTCTTCTCATAGATGGCTTTTATGATGTTCAAGTAAGTTCCTTCTATTCTGACTTTCTCTAGGGTCTTTATTAAGAAGCGATGCTGTATTTTGTCAAATGCTTTTTCTGCATCTATTGACAGGATCCTATGGTTTTTATCTTTTCTTTTGTTGATGTGATGTATCACATTGATTGATTTGCAAATGTTGAACCAGCCCTGTAACCCAGGAATAAATCCCACTTGTTTTTTGTGGATAATTCTTTTTATGTGCTGGTAGGTTCGATTTGCAAGTATCTCTTTGAGGATTTTTGCATCCGTATTCATCAAGGATATTGGCCTATAGTTCTCTTTTTTTGCTGGATCTCTGTCTGGCTTGGGAATGAGAGTGATGCTGGTTTCATAAAATGAGTCCGGAAGTTTTCCTTCGATTTCGATTTTTTGGAATAGCTTGAGAAGAATTGGTGTTGATTCTGTTTTAAATGTCTGGTAGAATTCCCCAGGGAAGCCATCAGGTCCAGGGCTCTTATTTGTTGGGAGATTTTTGATCACTGATTTGATTTCTTCACTAGTTATGGGTCTGTTCAGATTTTCTATCTCTTCCTGTGTGAATTTTGGTAGTGTGTGTGTGTTTAGGAATTTGTCCATTTCTTCTAAATTGTCCAATTTGTTGGCATATAATTTTTATTTAGTATTCCCTGATAATTGCTTGTATTTCTGAGGGGTTGGTTGTAATAAGTCTATTTTCATTCATGATCTTGCCTATTTGGGTGCTCTCACTTTTCTTTTTGAGAATCCTGGCTAGAGGTTTGTCAATTTTGTTTATTTTTTTAAAAATACAACTCTTGGTTTCATGGATCTGTTCAATTGTTTCTTTGTCCTCTATGTTTTTTATTTCTGCTCTGATTTTTACTATTTCTCGTCTTCTACTGGGTTTTGGGTGCTCTTGTTGCTCTTCTTCTAGTTCCTTTAGGTGAGCTGTTAGATTTTGCAGTTGCACTTTTTTCTAATTTATTGAAATAGGCCTGTAGTGCAATGTACTTTCCTCTTACGACTGCCTTTGCCTCATCCCTTAGATTTTGGATTGTTGTATTTTCATTTTTATTTGTTTCCATATATATTTTTTAATTTCTTCTCTAATTGCCTGATTAGCCCATTCATTCTTTAGTAAGGTGTTCTTTAACCTCCATGTTTTCAGAGGTTTTCCAGACTTCTTCCTGTGATTGATTTCGAGTTTCAAAGCATTATGATCTGAAAGTGTGCATGGTATGATCTCAATTCTTTTATATTGATTGAGGGCTGCTTCATCTCCCAGTATGTGATCTATCTTGGAGAATGTGCCATCCGCACTTGAGAAGAAAGTAAATTCCCTGGCTTCAGGATGTAGAGTTCTAAATAGAACTGTCAGATCCATGTGGCCCAATGTGTCTCTCAACTCCATTGTTTCTTTAGTGATTTTCTGTCTGGTTGACCTATCCATTGCTGTAAGCNCGATTCAAGCTACGTCTACGGGGAGTCCTCTGTGCCTCTAGTATTTCAACGTTTACTTCCTTCCCCAGGGCGGGGAAGTTCTCAGCTATAATTTGTTCCAGGACTCCTTCAGCACCTTTCCCTCTCTCTTCCTCTTCTGGAATTCCCATGATATGGATATTGTTGTGTTTGACCACATCGCTGTGCTCTTGAACTCTTCTTTCATGTTCCTGGATTAGTTTGTTTCTTTTTTTTGTCAGTTTCTTCTTTTTCTATAATGGTGTCTTCTAAATCACTTATTCTCCTTTCTCCATCTTCCATCCATGCATTGGACGCCTCCAGTTTATTATGTATCTCATTTATCGCATTTTAAAATTCATCATGCCTATTTTTATGCTCCATGTTGTTTGTAGCCATAGTTTCTTTGATATCTTCTATGGTTTTTTCAAGCCCAGCGATTAATTTTATGATTATTTTTCTAAAATCTTGTTCAGTTATGCTGCTTATATCTGGTTTGAACAGTTCTTTAGCCATCAATTCTTCTTGGAATTTCTTTGTAGGAGAGCTCTTTTCATTTTGTCATTTTGACTAGATTTCTATCTCTTGTTAGTTGTAAAGACTGTTATGCTCTCTGCACCTGTGAGCGCTGCTGTACCCAAGAAGACTCTTTGACTTTCCAGGGCCTATCCTTTCAGAAAGTGTTCTTTGAATGCTATCTTTTGGTCTCTCTTGTTGTGACCTTGGTTATTTTATTTACCTGCTCTTAGTGGTATTTGGGACTCTCCACCATGTGTACTTTGGCTTGTTTCTTGAGGTAGCCCTGGAGAAGACAACAGACAAACACACAGGGAATATAGGTACACAAACACACAGACAAATCCAAAAAACACACAAAACGAGAGGGAAAACTAAAAAGTAGAGAAAATACTGAGTAGGGAAGGCGAATGATAGAAAATAAAAATACATAATAAAGTCAAAAAGATGAAAAGAAAATGAAGAAAAGAAGAAAACCAATAGACAAAGAACGGTTTAAAGCATAAACCAGATTTCCCAGCTACAATTAAATAGTCAGGTGTATGCAGTGCTGGTTGAAGTGCATAGACAGAGAAAGAGATGACAGGGTGGGGATGAGGCAAAATTGGAAATAGAATGAACAGGCAATAGGGATAAGAAGCTTTTTTCAAAGAGCTAAAGTGTGGAATATTTTTGGAGAGGTGAGAGAAAGATGCTGGTGTTATCCAGAGAAGCTATATAGTCTGATTACTCCTGAGAGAAAGAGATGAAAAGGTAGGTAGGTGTAGAATTTACATCTACAGAATGGACTAAATGTGACTGTTTAAGCAAGCGGGTGATCAGAATTAATCAGGTCAGTGTTCCGATTAAAAAAAAATTAATTACAAATAAAGAAAAAAAAGGAGGAGGTCAACTCTCTTTCAGTGATGGGCGTGGTTTGATCCAATGCCTAGGTGGGAGTTCTGCCTTGGCAGTTGTGGGGAGAAGAGTGGCGGCACTCCAGTCCCTTCTTGAACGAAGCTCTGCACCTCACCTTTTTTGATGTGTCAACTCCTCGTGCTGGGAGTGCTGCCAAGGTGGGTCGCTTTCTATATCCCAGGCCAGGCCTGGTTTCCAAATCCCAGTCCGTGCGCCCCACTGAAATTGCCATAGACACAGACTCGCAGTCGATTCCCTCAGGTCAATTCCAAGCCTCTTGCCTAGCTCTGGGGATTGATCCAGAAGCCGTGCTCCTGTCTCCTCCAAGTCAGGTTGGCAAGAAGGACGGGGGTCGCCCTTGGGTAGGCTGGAGAGCGGGAAACCGGGTCCCTCTGTGTCTCGTCACTGGAAACACCAACTCGCAGGTAAATCTCCCAGTTTTAAGCCCTTCACCTCCCCTCTAGGGCTCCAGCCACACCAGGAGCACGGAGGCCTGGTCCGTGCGCAGCCTCTCTAGGGGTCCCAACTTCTTTGGGTAAAACCCAAGGACTGTACTTCCTGGACCAAATGATAATGGTGTGTATTGTTTTGTGGGAAACCACCAACTCATCTTCCTAATGTGGCTATAGCATTTTGCATTCTTCCCCAGCAATGAGTGAGGGTTCCTTTTGTCCACCGCCTTTCCAGCATTTGTTGTTGTGTGTTCTGGATTTGGGCTATTCTAATAAGTGCATAATGGTATGTCCTTGAGGTATTAATTTGCATTTCCTTGATGACATATGATGTGGAACATCTTTTCACCTATTTATTTACCATCTGTGTATCTTCTTTGGTGAGGTGTGTGCTTTTGCAAATATTTTCTTTGGGTCTATGGCTTGTCTTCTCATTTTCTGGACATTGATTTTTCTCAGAGCAAAAGTTTTTAATTTTAAAGCTTATCAATTCTTTCTTTCATGAATTGTGTCTTTGGTGTTGTTTCTAAAAAGGCATCCCATACCCAAGGCTCTAGGTTTTTGCCCTATGTTACTTTCTCTCACTTTTATAGTTTGGCATTTTATATTGAGGTCCATGATCCATTTTGAGTAAATTTTTGTGAAGGGTGCAAGGTTTATCTGTTGGTCTATCATCTATCTATCCTTCTATGTATTTATCATCTGTCTGTCTATCTATCTGCCTATCTACGTATGTATCTATGTATCTATCTATCTATCATCTGTCTATCTATCTATCATCTATCTATCATGTCTCTTTGCAGATGGGTGTCCAGTTATTCCAGCACTGTTTGTTGAAGTACTGCCTTGCTTTTATATTGAATGTGAATTTCTTGTTAACTGCCTATAAATGAGACTTGCTCTTTTTCCCTTCCAAATCCCATATGTCTGTTTCTGGCTTTTATTTGGATTATTTTGACCCGGGATTCTCAAGTAGCATTGGCATCTTGGTCAGACAATTCTTTGTTGTGTGTGTGAATCTGTCATATATGTTGTGGGATATTCAACAGCATTCTTGGCCTTTGCTAACTAGTTGTCAGTAGCACCTCATTTCCTTCTACACCTCTGCCCACCATGGTTGTAATGAGAAAAAAAATGTCTCTAGACATTGCCAAATGCATCCTGGAGGTCAAAATTGCCACCCCTTCCTGAACCATTGATCTAACCATATACATTTACTATGTTGATGTGATTAATGACCATTCAGGACTTCTTTTCACTCTATTTGGCATGGTAGCTGCAAGAGAGACTATGAAGCCTTAAAGATCTGGGCTTTTTATTGATTTATTTTTTAAATGTTTATTTTCATTTTAAAATTTAAAAAAAAATTTTTTATTGTAGAGAGAGAGAAGCAGTGGGAGGAACAGAGAAATGGGGGAGAGAGAATCTTAGGCAGTGACCCAGTGGGACTCATTTTTATGACTTAAGATCATAGCCTGAGACTAAATCAAGAGTCAGATGCTTAACTGACTGAGCCCGCCAAGCACCCCAAAATGTGATTTATATTTGAGAGAGGCAGAAGAGAATAAAGAAGTGAAGGGGCAAAGAGAGAGTTATCCCAAGTAGGCTCGATAACAGCCTAATGCAGGGCTCGATCCTGTGAACTGTAAGATCATGACCTCAACTAACTGAGCTACGCAGACACCTTCCAAAATCTGTTTGTTTGTTTTTTAAAATTTCTGCTGTTGTCGGTTGTAATGCTTAAAACATGTATCTTTGTACTAACACAGTCAACCTTCAAATAATATTATTCTACTTCACAAATAAAATACTAATTCATAAAAGTTTAATTCCGTTTTACCCCTTCTTATTCTTCTATTTTTACTATGTATTTTATTTCTACTTATTTTATAAATTACAATATATTGTCACTATGTTTTTTGCCCTTAACTCCTCTCTGTCTATGCCTTTAATTACCAAGTGCATGATTACTAGACTGGTTAATACCATCTCATCTATTATCAGGTACTCTACATTTTTTTCAGCCTTATTTCTTTCTGTTTTTAGTTTAAATAGTTTCCATTTCTATACCTTTAAACTCTTTGTACTTTCCCCCTGCAGTGTCAGATCTTCTATCAAAGCCTTTTTATAGGCATTACCAGTTTTTTAACAATTGAAACATCCACTAAAATTATACAGCATCACGAATAACCCCATCATCATATATACCAACACAATATTCAAGCAAGATTTAGATTATGCAATAAGAAAATATAAGCAAGTATTTGTTAATTATAAGAAATTTGAAAACCCTCACTGAAAAAAGACAGTGTGTTTGCCTACCAAAATTACTTTAAAAAAGTTTTTTTAATGTTTTTATTTATTTCTGAGAGAGAGAGAGAGAGAGAGAGAGACAGCGTGAGCAGGGTAGAGTCAGAGAGAGAGGGAGACACAGAATCCAAAACAGGGTCCAACCTCTGAGCTAGCTGTCCTCACAGAGCCCAACGCGGGGCTCGAACCCATGAACCATGAGATCATGATCTGATCCGAAGTCAGACGCTCAACAGACTGAGCCACCTAGGCGCCCCTGCATACTAAAATTAGATCACTACTCTTTTCCTAGAATAAGGAAGCTCTGATTTTCTATGAACTGTCTCAGTTTTCACCCATGTGGCACCTAAATCTAGGAAGGCTGGAGTTACAATGTAATTATTTGAATAATATTTTGGAAGGCAGAGGCCTTTGTGTTATCATTTCTATTAGACTACACTATGATACATTTTTCTGGATTGTGCCTGGTTCTGATGAAGAGCATTCTATTTTTCAGTCCCAATTTCCTCTGTGTAGCTTCAGTTTATAGGATTGTGTTACTTCTTTGGCTCAAACTCAAGTTCCTAATGCAATATTCTACCTAGTACTTCAAATCCTATTTAAGATTGGGTTCTGACTTTCTGCCAAGTGGTCATTGCTTTAGACTTCTACCTTAGCTTCTTTTGGGCTATGTCTTTCTTGAATATTGACATTTCCCCCTTGCTTCTTTGACTTCTCCTTCCTCCAGGCACAGATCCTTTGCACTTTCAAACCTGGACCTTGCCTATTTTATTCATTACTGCAACTCTAGCACTGCAACAAGAATTTGTCTATGTTAGGTGTCAGTGTATATTTTGCAGATAATATGATGTTAACTGTGGGCCTGAAGGGCCATTACCATTCTCTGTTGTGCTTTCATTGTTCTGGCCCAATATGCAGTGTCAGCTGAATCTGCCTCCAAATATCTGTCTCACTTTCTCTGGACACTGAAGGGTCTAATTATGGTGATGTGTGAGAAAAGTGAAAAATCTCACTAACAAAATCTGAGCTTTAACATTTTGTGGATTGGGGTATTAGGTTTGAAGAGACTGGTTTCCTACTCATATGTTTTATTGAATAATTAGGACGATTTCACTATTAAACATTTCAAATTCAATATATTTTGTTTAAATAATAGAGCACCAAATAAGTAATTTAAAATACTTATATGGGGCAGCGGGGTGGCTCAGCCAGTTAAGCTTCTGACTCTCGATCTTGGCTCAGTTTACTGTTCATGAGATCAAGCCCTGCATTGGCCTCTCCCCTGGTAGCATGGAGCTTGCTTGGCTTTCTCTCTCTCCTTCTCTCTCTGCCTCTACTCCACTCCTGTTCTCCCTCACCATCTCTCTGTCTCTCTTTCTCTAAATACATACATACATACATACATACATACTCATACATATGTATGTGTAAATACTGTTAAGAAAAGTTTAAAGAATTACCAAGTATGATTATTATCATGTGTCTTTGATAAACCTTTGACACTAATATCTATTGCTTCCCCTAGCACTAAGATTCCCGCCTTACCTTGAGAACCTTTTTCTTAGGTCTTGTTATTTCCAAGGTTTAAGTATGGCTCTATTTCAAATATGTTTCAATAGGTTTTGAGGACTATGTGTTGCAAAAAGCCAATAGATTAGCCTTCTCTTATAATACCCTTATTACACTGGTCTCTGAGCCATAAGCACTCTTCCTTTAAAGTACCGGCTTCCTTTTCTCTGTGGAAGAGCGTAAAAAAAGAGAAAAATCATAGTTGAGAAGAAACAATTTAGCTTTAGCTCTTTTCCAAGAAGGAAACATTTTTACTTCATTCAATTACTCTTCTACCTATTTTTTCATTTGTGTTTTGGAAGCATATGTCTAGTGCTGAACTGGTCCATATAGTACCTACTAGTTACATGTTGCCGTTGAACACCTGAAATGCAATTGTCTGAGTGAAATATGCTGTAAATAGAAAATACACACTAGAGTTTAAAGACATAGCATACACAAGAAGAATGTTAAATATGTTAGTATTAAATTCTTTAATAGCTATTATGTGTTTAAATTATAATGTTTTAGATATATTGGATTCAACAAAATACATCATTAAGATCAATTTTACTTTTACTTTTTATAATCTAAGGTGGCTACTAAAACGTTTAAAATTAAGGATGTGGCTCACATTGGACAGCACTGTTTTAGAGGACATCTTTATTAGTATCAATTGTTTTAGTGGGATAAAGCCATCATTAATCTATTCACCTTATTTATCAAATGGATCTGTCTATACTGCTTTGATATGGGCCATAGATGTATAAAACTTGCATATAAACACAAATATGTAAAGCTTTCAAAAATGTAAGTTTTAAATATAAAGATTTTTCTGTCTCTTTTGGAAGACAAGACTTGTGTCAGATTTTCTCAGTCTTAGATGGTATATGCTTTAAATCTCTTATGTAGCCCTTTTTATGCATTCAGTATTCACATTTTCTAATGGCTAACTGGAGAGACCTGAGTTTGTTATACAATGTGACCCTGATAGAGATTAGTACTGAAAGTTTTTGATCCCTTGATGAGCAGATGTTAATATATGAAAGGGTGTTTAAACTAGTGGATTTGTAATATTTCCTAAGAGATAGTAACTTGAATTCCTTTAGCATATTATATCTTTGTATTTGTAAGACCTTCCTGTTGGTACTCACTTATGCATACTTCAAACCAAGTCATTTTTTTTGACATTGAAATGAGTGAGAAAATGAGATTATCGGTAATTATTTTTCAAGTAACCAAGATAAAGGGTATCTATGGCATAAACCTAATTGAATCTTGACTTTCTTTTTTTTTAATTTTGAGAAATATATTATTCCCAGGTAAAGTGTTGATTATGTGCATTTAACTATTGTATCTTAATTATGTGAGTTTATGCTTAGTTTACAAATAGGAGCTCATGGTGATATCCAGGAGCAGAGAAATGAAATACCAATTCATTGTACTTCACTGTGAGATAGAGAAGAACATGAAATGGACAGCATTTTGTAGAATGAAAACATAAGTAGGCCAAGAATGAATCAGTGAAAGCTAAAAGACCCAGATTTGTGGGACAATATTGGCATTAGACTATTGAGACATTTTCCTTCCACGGTATAAACAAGGAAACACACTTATAAGTTGTTATTGAGGCACAAAAGTTTATATTTAGAAAAGATATAAAACAAACTGTTCACTCTTCTCAGGAGTAGCGGATGAGTAACACAATACAGCGAGACCACCTTATTAGTTCCCAAAACTCACCTTTGTTTCTAGGAATAGTGCAAGTCTTACAATTCAGACCTTTAACTCTCTATCTCTCTCTTTTCTTTTTCTGTTTAGAGAGAGAAAGCACATGAAGCAGAGGAGGGGCAGAGGAAGAGTGGGAAGGAATCTTAAGCAAGCTACACACTTAGCATGGAGCCTGATGTGGGTCTTGATCCCACAACCCTGGGATCATGACCTGAGCTGAAATCAAGAGTCTGATGCAAAATTGACTGAGCCACCCAAGTGTCCCCAGACTTTAACTCTCTATCCAGTCCTTTTTTATGTGCCAGGTACCTTACTGCCTATTGGTATCTTGTTCCATTACTCATTCTTTCCCTTGAGATGAATATATTCCTGAAAATCATATTTTTATTTCCACTAACCAAACTTTGAGCTCTTGACAGCAACAATATCCTATTTTTGTGTTTTAATAGCTCACAGAATTCCCAGGACACAAAATATACTAAAAAACTGTCCAATTAATATGAAAGCCATGTTCATATATTAAGTTTTGAATTATTATTATTGGATAATATATTGCAATCTTTAACTCATTAGAGAACTGTATTTTCATACCATAAACTATGACTCCCTGTTTCTATAAAATAAGTCTTGAAAGCACAAACTTATTGGGGGGGAAGAATTTTTAGGAGTCTCTTAAATCTCATCAAGCTTATTGCTGATTTTTACACAAATTGAAAATCCATCCAAACCCCTCTCCTCTTGCAATGCTCATTTTGAATTATCACCCAGTTTCAGACCCATTTACAGGCCAGTAATAACCTTCCATTATTCAGGACTGAAATTTCACTCCTATGTCTTTGTTTCCAATATGCTGCCTTCTGTGTAAATGAGAATAAGAACACATCACATATTACACAATTGTACCCCAAAATATCTACAATTGTATATTCAATAGTGCAAAGGCATGACATATTAATAGCTATATATTCAGGAACATAAGTTACTCACTTTAGAACCTACCATAAGAAATCCCATTATTTTGTTAAAATTAGATAATATGTATGGGGAAAAAGCAAAAGGGGTCAAAGATATTCCTAAAGGAGAAATGAGAAAAAGGGAAACTTAAGATGAAACTTAAGTTTTGTTAAAGAAGACACAATATTCAATTTACCTACTTTGATATTATAACTAAGAGATATGCATTCCAGCCCAGGCACTCATTATTGATTTAAAAATCATCCTATATGAGGAATGTAGAAATCCAGTTGTCGTTATCACCACCTTTTTTTTAGTAATCTCTGGATCCCTTGCTTGATCTCCTGGGTTCGCACTCCATACACAACAGGGTTGAGGGCTGAGAAGATGACGTGATGGAGAACATTGAGCAAGACTGGCACATCAGAGGACACCTTCTTCTTCACCATAAGAGTGAGCACGAAGACCACAAGGATGGTGCTGAAGAAGAGAATGAGGATGAAGTGGGAGCCACATGTGCTCAGGGCCTTGGTCACAGCACCCTTAGCCTTGAGTCTCAGCACAGCTCGCAGGATGAGGGTATAGGAGACGAAGATGAAGATGAGGTCGGATCCTAGCAGGGTCCATCCTACAGCAAACTGGTAGAGGCGATTGATGGTGACATCATCACAAGACAGCCTGGAGACAGACATATTGGCACAGATGCAGTTCTCAATGACATTTGTCCCACAATAATGGAGTCGAGATGATAGAATGGGGATAGGCGCTGTTAAAATACCATTCCTGGCCAAAATAAAGATAGCAGCCTTGGCTACAAATTGGTCAGTGATGATGGATGGGTACCTCAGTGGGTGACAGATGGCTACATAGCGATCATAGGCCATGACCATGAATGTGCAGGACTCCATGCCAAAGAAGAAATTCATGATGTACATCTGGAGGAAGCAGGCATAGAAGCTGATGGACTTGAGGTCAAACCAAAAGATGGCCAGGACCTTGGGGATGACAGTGAGGCAAACAACGATGTCCAGCAGGGAGAGGAAGCTGAGCAGGTAGTACAGTGGCTCATGCAGAGATGCCTCCAGGTGGATGGTGATTAGGAGAATACCATTGGCCCCCATGGCTAAAAGAAAGAGGAGGCTGAGGAACAGGGACAACCAGAATTTCCAGCTAGGGGACCTGACAAAACAATTCAGGAGGAAGTCTGAAACCTCAGAGGAGATGGTCCCATTTTGGTGTGCTGTCATATTTTGTCATATATTTCTACAGCTTTCTTTTAGATCTGTAAAATTAGGATAATAATTAGTCACTGACTCAAGACACCTGGATTGAGAACAATTTGCGTCACCTAGGTGAACCTTATGGGTGCTAGTTGGTCTTTCAGATCCATGTGAATTCATCAGCCCATCCTTTGTACCACGCTACTAGGATAACCCTGTAAGTAAAAAGGATAGAGAGAGTACTGAATTAGTATGGTTTGCTTATACATGCTTAATTGATTCAGGTTTGTTTTTTAATAGAAATGTTATGTCTTTGCCAAAAGTAAAGAGAAGGAAAAATTACTTAAGAACTCCTTTGTGACAGGTGAGTTTCTAAATTTGTTTTTATAAGTTTTCTTTCTTTTTGTTTTTTAATGACCACACATATGCCATATGATAATTTAAACATAACAATAATTGTGCAGATGAGTAGTGGAATCTGGCACAAATAGGGACCCAGATAAATGTCCATAGTTTTCCATGCTACCCCCCCTTCTGAGTTTTCAGATGGAGTTTACTTTAATTATATTAAAAAATGATACCCTGAAACTAAAATTAGCTAATTTTCATTTTGCTTAAAATGTCATTTTAATTAGGTGTGAATGTATCCTGCTAAATAACTGCTCACATAGAAAACCCACAGAAAAATAACATTGAGCCTTGAACTGTTGATCAAAGGTCCTTCTCCTATCTTGGGCACTATGTGCATTGAACTCTGAATTTCTACCCATTTTTCCCCATTAGATATATTCACTGGTAAGTTTGAGTCATAAGTAATAGCAGTAGCTTAGCCTAGTCCTTGCTACAATGACCCATGGCATGTACAATCTCAGGATGACAAATTTGGAATATTCCCCTACACGCCACTTTCATCAGTTAGATTTTTGTCATCTGTTCTTTGCTTACTGCATCTTTTGATCCTATTCTTTGAAAAATTGTTGCATTTAACCCTTATACATCAGAGCCCCAAGTCTAACCATTCTCAAGAAGCTTTTCTTCTTCAGGGGTGTCATGGTGTTCTTGGAAGGAATTAGGGTTTCATTGCATACATGGAGGGAAAATCATGATATGATCTTTGGAAAGTACAGTCACATGGAAAAAAGTGGCAATTAAGACATGTATCTATGGAGAAGTATACAGAAAGAAGTATGTTCTCTTTTTCTCCTGAAGTACTTTGGGATAATTATGTCTAGCACCAGGATAGGATAGCCTAGGAGGATTTTTTTTTAATTTGTTCTTTCCACTCACTGATTCTTCCTTTCTCCTCTTTTCTCTGCTCTTCAGTCTATAATTGATTCAACAAATATTGACCTACCTACTCAGACCAAGTAAAGCATCTGAGAACATATATGTTCTTATTTTCCTCTCCTTTTTCAATCTTGGATTGCAATGAGAGCTAGCCAGTGGCAGCTCTAGGGCTGAAGACACAGAGCTAATGATTACTGGTTCCAGTAGAGACAGGATGTAGAAGTCAGTGAAGTTGAAGGGCAGTGACAAAAGCAGAGACCCTGCAGAGCAAGCTTTATCCTAAGCTTCAGGATAGGCCCCCAGCATAGCACTATGAAAGCCCTGTTTGAAGAAGGGGAAGGATTGTTAGGGATCACCTAACTCCATAAACTAAGGCAGAATTGTGAGTTATCTTTCTCAAGTATCATTTCAGACATCATTGATCTGAACCAACCAGTGACAGATACCTCTATGATTTGTGCGTACTTTGCTGTTTGTGGCAGCAGTAGCTTTTAGAAACTCTTTAGATTGAGCCGAAATCTGAGGAACTATCTTTTGACTCTCACTGACCCTCCAACTGTAGTCTGTGTTCTCAATTCTGTAGTTGTATAGATTAAATTTAATTCCTGTACAATGATGCAAGCAATTGTGAGCAGAATCTTTGACCTAAATCTCCTAAATTTTCATATTCATAGATTAAAATCCCAAACTTTCTAATATGAGCTCCAGATAATATACTTCCCCAGTCCCTTATGCCCATCCATCTGCTATGGACAAATTCCTATCTCTCTGCATCTATGGCACCTCCAAGTAAAAGATCAGAAAAGACAAGAGGAAGGCAAAAGGGAAGGTACCAGAGCACATGTTCTTACATGTACCTCCTGTCCTGAGACAGGATGCAGTCTCTACTACCCCATTTTCAGACTACTTCAGCAGTAGTGACTCAGGAATGGAATGGAACACAGGTGTTACTGAAAGAACGTTTCCCCCCACCCTCATCCTGTGTTCTGGCTAATCTTGGTATAGGTGCTTCTCAGGCACCTTGTACTGAGACTCACTTACAGAGGATGTGAGCAGAGAGTCTGGATCCACGAAAATTGGAGTTCTGGTTAGTTCCTAAAGTGTCTGAAGTAGTTATAGCTCCAGAGCCTCAGGGAGTTTTTCTTTTGGGAACTCTGCATCCCCAATTCCTTGGGCCTAATAGGTCCTTCCGGGACAGACAGGCAGACAGGTGTAGAAGAAAGTGATTTTCTTTCTCGCTAAATCAAGGAACTTTTGTAATCCAGCTCAACTTTTACCATGTGTTATATGCAATTAGTCTCCTTAATTTTGGACATTGTATCCATCCATCCATGGATGTATTATTTGCAGATACACACTCAGTGCCCTCCATGTGTCCAATAAGTTCACTCGGAAGTTCTCATGGGCTTCCAGCACACTATTGCCAGGTAAGTACCTCCCAAACCATGCTATAGAATGGATTGAGGTTAACTCATCATGACATGTATGATGGCTTCATAATTAAAATAATGTTAGAGTCACTTAAAAAAATCCTAAGAAAGGATGATGTATTTTTGTCAAATGCCTTTTCTGCATCTATTGAAAGGATCATGTTTCTTATCATTTCTTTTATTAATGTAGTGTATCACATTGATTGATTTGCAAATATTGCCCAAATGTCCATTGACTGATAAATGGATAAAGAAGATGTGGTATACATACACAATGGAATACTACTTGGCAATCAAAAATAATGAAACCTTACCATTTGCAACAATGTGGTTGGAACTAGAGGGTATTATGTTAAGTGAAATAAATCAGTCAGAGAAAGACAGATGCTATAGGATTTCACTCATATGTGGAATTTGAGAAACACAACAGATTAACATAGGGGAAAGGAAGGAAATATAAGATACAAACAGAGAAGGAGGCAAATCATAAGAGACTTTTAAATACGGAGGGCAACCTTAGGACTGCTGGAGGGGAGGAGGGGGGAATGGTTAAATGGGTCATGGGCATTAAGGAAGGCAATTGTTGGGATGAGCACTGGGTGTTATATGTAAGTGATGAATCACTGGATTCTACCCCTGAAGCCGAGACTATACTTTATGTTAACTAATTTAAATTTAAAGTTTAAAAAATACTGATTCTAACAGATGNTACTCAGACATAGAAAAGAATGAAACCTTGCCATTTGCAATGAGATGGATGGAGGTATACAGTATTATGCTAAACTAAGTAAGTCAGTCAGGTAAAGACTAATACTGTATGATTTCACTCAAATGTGGAATTTAAGAAAGAGAACAAACAAACATAAGGGGGAAAAAGAGAGGAATACCAAGAAACAGACTCCTAACAATAGAGACCAAACTGGTGGCTATAAGAGGGGAGGTCGTTGGGGAGATTGGTCAAATAGGTGACAGGGACTAAGGAAGGCACTTGTGATAATCTTCAAGTGTTGGTTGTAAATGTTGAATCACTAAATTGTACACCTGAAACTAATATCACACTGAATGTTAACTAACTGGATTTTTAAGAAAACTTGAAAAAGAAAAAGAAAAATTTTAAAATCTGAGCAAAACAAACAGCTCCAGACATATGTGTTAAAGAACACTGCCATTCAAGTTTCTTGGAGTGAGGCAAGCCTGTAACACATAAGTGGCCCAAAAGGAAAACTGAACCCATGTGAATGCATGGAAACATTTAAAAACCTGGGTTTATGGCATCTGCACATTTTTGTATCATAGCTTGTTTATTTTTAACATTGTATTGTGAGGATTCCCCATATCATTAAAATATCTTTGAATATATGAATATATATAAATGAATCTGGATATATAAAAAGTTAATATGAATATATATATATTCAAATCAGTATCACTTTTGCCATAATCTGTTGGTTATGAGTGAGTCACTGGAACCAGCCCTGATTCAGCGCGAGGGAAACTGGCCTGGATTTCTTTCTCCAACAAGTGTAAAATAATGTGTGGCCATCATTATATCCTCCATATGTGATGTTAATTTTTCTCCTTCACGATTTCTATTACTAAATTGCTTTATGTCTGATTTACTTTTTTTTCTATCTCCATCCTTTTATTTTCCATTTCAACTCTCCAAAATGCCACCTACATGCATCAGAATCTCAGAGTCTGATTGCGAACCCACCTAAGGCAATAGGTGATCTGCACATACCTTTAGAGTGGACTCTTTTCCTCTGTTATCACTAGGTCTAGGTGCTTTCATTTGCTACTATCTAATTTGTCTCTCTACAACACCTACAACACCTTTCAAGCTGTAATCTTGTTTTTTAAAAATTAATGAGGAGGTTTCATTTCTATTTCTTCAAGTACATTCCATTTATTTAATTCTTCATGTGATTCTTATGAAACCAAATTTACATTGTGACATCCTGGCATATTCTGTCTTATCCACTTACTCCTCTTTTTTCTGTATCTTCTGATCATTATGTAATAGGTCTACAAATTTCCTTGGCCAGATTCAGCTCATTAACATGCTACTCAGCTGCATTTATTCCTCCATTCAGCTCATCCCCTGACTGCTTTATAGCAACTATTTTATTTTATAAAACAGTTTAGTTCCTTTTTTTTATATATATAACTGCATGTCTGACTTCATATTCCCAATACCTTTCAGTAAGTCTCTGAGGACATTTAGTCACTCTTCTCAAAGTAGCGTATTTTGGTTTAGTGACTGTTTCTATTAGATTTTTTTCTGTTTCATTGATCTTGTTATTGTTCATTTCTTTTCCTTTTTTGGGGTTTAATTTATTCTTCTTTATGTTGTTTTTAATGGTTGAATTTGGTCATTGATTGGAGACCTCGTATTTCAAATATTAGAATTTAATCCTTCATATGTGTGTCCAGTACAGCTGACCGATGAAAAACATGGATTTGAATGGTTGGGATTTCTCTTTATGGAATTTTTTCCCCAATAAACACAATACAGTATTGTAAATGTATTTTCTCTCTTTTTTTGATTTAGTTAACATTTTATTTTCTCTAGCTCTGTTTGTTGTAAGAATACAGTGTATTATACATATAACATACAAAATATGAGTTAGTTGACTGGTAATGTTATTGTTACATCTTCAAATTAACAGTAGCCTGTTAGTTGATACATTTTGGGGAAGTCAGGATCTACACCTGAGTGTTTTACTGTGTGGAGGATGGACATCTCTAACACTCACAGTTTTCAACATTATTGCTTTAGTAACATTTCAAAAATTTCCACACATTGTATTTTAATATTTTTTCAGTGCAAAATTCTTTTGACTCTCTTTTTCAATTTTTTTGTCTCAGGGATTATTTAGAAGTGTCTTGTTATGTTTTACATGTTTTGGTCTTATTCCAGAGGTCACTTCACATTGATATACAATTTCATTCCACTATAGTAAAAAATATGCTTTGCATGAGTTCTTTTAAGTATATTGGGATTCATTTTATGACCCTAAATATGATATATTTTGGTAAATGTTCAGTGTGCATTTGAAATATTGTATATTCTGCTGTTGTTTTTGGCTTTGAAACATTTTTTTTCTGGTATTATTATAGTTACCCCATTTTTCTTTCTTTTTTATTTTTAATTTTAATTCCAGTATTGTTAACACACAGTGTTGTATTAGTTTCAGGTATACAATATAGTGATTCAGCAATTCTACACATTATTCATTGCTCATCATGATAAGAGTACTCTTTATCCCCATCACCTATTTCAGCCATGTGCCCTCCTACCTCCTCTCTGGTAACCATCAATTTGTTCTCTATAGTTAAGAGTCTGTTTCTTGGATTGTCTCTCTCTCTCTTTCTTCTTTTGATTGGTGTTGTTATTAGTGTTGTATATTATCCCATCCCTTTACTTTTAACATGTTTGTATTTATATAAGGTGCATTTTATGTGGGGAGCATTTAAATAGGTCTTTTTTTCAGTCTGACAAGCTATGTCTTTTAATTGGGAAATTAGTTCATTTATAATTATTTTGCTTCATGGTTGTGGTTGGATTTACATATATCATTTTGGCATTTGTCCTCTGTTTCTTTTCCTCTCTTTCTTTCTTTTGGATTAATTATTCTTTAAAACATTCCATCCCACATTACTTCTTATAAGTATTAACTATTTGGGTCTTTTCTTATGAGTATTAACTATTTGGGGGGCTTGTTTTAGAGATTATAGTACATATCTCTGATTATAGTCTATCTTCAACTGATAACATATTATTATGTCTATTATGTAATAACAATGTTCGAATTCCACTTTTTCCTTCCTGGCTCATGCTATTATTTTCATACATTTTACTTTTTTACAAATAAATTTTTTGTATGTTATAAATTAAATGCTGCATTGCTATTATTTTTTCAACAGGCAATTAAAACCATTCAAATAATTTAAAAATCTTACATATTTACCCATGTAGTAACAAATTCTGATGCTTTTTTATTCCTTTGTTTAGATCTATATTTATATCTGATAATATTTTCCTCCTGGATAAAGAAATTTTATAAGCATTGTTTACAGTGTGAGCCTGTTACTGAAAAATTATTTCAGTTTTAGTATGTTTAAAAAAGCATTTATCTGAGGTGCCTGGGTGGCTTAGTCAGTAAGCATCCAACTTCAGCTCAGGTCATGATCTCATGTTCATGGGTTTGAGCCTTGCATCAGGCCCTGTGCTGACAGCTCAGAGCCTGGAGCCTGCTTTAGATTTTGTGTCTCCCTCTCTCTTTGCCCCTCCCCCACTCACGCTCTGTTTCTCAAAAAATGAATAAATGTTTTAAAAAATTTTAAAGCATTTATCTGTTTTTAAGAGTATTCCTATGGGATATAGAATTCTAGTTTAACAAGTTTTTTTATTTTGAGTTTTAAAGATATTGCTGTAGTGTCTTACTTGCACTGTTTCTGGTAAGCAATCTGATTTCATCCTTTATTTAGATAATCTATGATATGTCTTTTGATCTGGCTTTATAATTTTATTCTTTAATCATTATTTCTGAATAGTTTGATTATGATATGTACCCCTAGTATAGCTTTATTCATTTTTCTTATTCTTGGATTTCATTGAGCTTCTTAGAACTCTGAGTTTATAATTTTTACCAGATTTGGAAACTTGCAGCCATTATTTATAATTATATTTTATGTCGTCTCTTTTGTTAAGGTGGTGCCTTGACACTACAACAGTATCTTTATGTACACTGACAGAACAATAAATACATATGTAAGAATTTTTTCTCTACCCATTGTTCTAACTTTTCATTGGTAAACCCATACATTTTATAATGGGACCACATGGACCCATACATTTTTTACTGCATTTTATGCATTATATATTAAGTTGTTTAGATGGACAGGGGCCCCACACCTCTATAGGTAGCCTTGAATAAAATTGAGTATCACTTCTTAATTGATCACAGTCTATTTTGAGGTGCTTTTTTCTGTGAATCTTTATTTTTTTTTGCATTCACTGAACACTACTTTGTGAATCCATGTTAATCTCTTGATACTAGAAGGTAAGGATAATAAGGAGCACTTCAGGATTTTTTCGTGGGCCTTCTTACGTTCTTGTTCTATTTTCTTTCCCTTGGCCTATCCATCTAGTTCCATTGCTTCAATGAGGATATGTAATCAGTTCTCAAGTGTACATCTTTTTTTTCTTCCAAGTGCAAATCTTATTTGAGTGTGATACCTGTAAGTCTATACACCTCTACTTGTGTATCTCAAGTGTATTCAAATTCAAAGTTCCTAATACTATACTTCTGCTTTTATGGCTAAGCCCTCATCTGTCCTATGGTGATGTTCCAAACATGCTCAAACAATGGATGTGGATGAAATATGGTCTCCCTCACTCTTGAAGTCTAATATAAAAACCCAGAGAAAAAGTACCATGTCTGAATTATATTCCTAGTAACTGTCATACAATTAGTAATTTAGTCAACATTTATTTATTAATTTCACAAACATTTATGGGTCTCTACCATAAGCCAAACTCTGTGTACAACAGTGAACACATAAGACAAAAAATCTTGCCCTTCTACTCCTTAAGTTTTGATAAATGTCGACTGACTAAACAAATAAGTGAGGAACTTTTATGGTCGTTAGGTAGTGAAAAATGCTGTGTAGAACAGTGAAACAGAGAAGGTGTTGGGACATCATCTGTGTTTTGGGGGAATATTGTTAGCTGCTGTTTTAAATACTATGGTCAGGAACACCCATTGGAAATGAGGGAAGGAGATATGTGGACAGAGGAACAATAAGCCAAAAGTTTCAGAGACAGGACTGTGGTTCATGTTTTTGAGAAGCTATTAGGAAGGCAGTTCTGACCAAGGGATATAAGGAGGATGTCAGGTAGGTAAAGGAATACCATATCCCTAGTCTCTTCAGAAAACCAATGAGTGTAAGAAGTGTGATGTGACTGTGGGTAAAGGGAAACCATATAGTTTTTATCATCAGGCATGTCCCCATGAGAAGATTAAGACTATATTTCTGTCTTCTAATCCCTGCATTTTGATTGTGGTTTTGAGAAAAGCAAAGCAAGAGCATGATTATTTTCTGTTCTCTCTTGCCCTTCTCAGTAATTTCCTAATCCCCTCTTTAATCTCCTGGGTCCGTACCCCATAGACAATGGGGTTGAGAGCTGCAGGAATTACATGGTGTAACACATTAAGTAAGACAGGAATATCAGGGGAAATTTTTTTCTTGGCAATGTGGGTAAAAACAAATACCAGCAGGATGGTGCTGAAGAAGAGGATGAGAATGAAGTGAGAGCCACAAGTGCTCAGAGCTTTGGCAGCTGCCCCTTTTGCCTTGAGTCTCAGAACAGCTCGTAGGATGAAGGTATAGGAGAAGAAGATAAGGATGAGGTCAGAGCCCAGAAGAGTCCAGGCCACAATTAAATGGTAAATTCTGTTAATGGCAATATTATCACAGGAGAGCTTGGACACAGAGAGATTAGCACACATACAGTTCTCAATTACATTTTTTCCACAATAATGGAGCCGGGCAGAGAGGATGGGAATGAACATGGTAAGAAGTGCATTTCTGGCCAAAATAAAAACGGCAGCCTTGGCTACAAATTGGTCAGTGATGATGGATGTGTATCTCAGTGGGTGACAGATAGCTACATAACGATCATAGGCCATTACCATGAATGTGCAGGACTCCATGCCAAAGAAGCCATTCATGATGAACATCTGGAGGAAGCAGGCATAGAAGCTGATGGACTTGAGGTCAAACCAGAAGATGGCCAGGATCTTGGGGATGACAGTGAGACAGAGCACGATGTCCAATAGAGAGAGAAGGCTGAGCAGGTAGTACATGGGCTCATGTAGAGAGACCTCCAGCCGAATGGTGATCAAGAGAATACCATTGGCCCCCATGGCCAGGAGGAGGAGGAAGCTGAGTGGCAGAGACAACCAGAGCTGCCAGCTGGGGGACCTGACAAAACAATTCAGGAGGAAGTCTGAAACCCCAGAGGAGATGGTGCCATTTTGGTGTGCTGTCATATTTTGTCATATATTTCTACAGCTTTCTTTTAGTGGTCTGTAAAATTAGGAATTAATTAGCTCCTGATTTAAGACACATGAATTTAGAAGAATTTGCTTCATCTACATGAAACTTGTGATTCTTGGCAGGTCATCCAGAGCCATGAGAATTCATCTGTTTATCATTTGTGCCATGCTACTCAGATATTCTCATCACAAAACAATATAGAAGACCGAGGTAATATGACTGATTATATATGTTTGGTTTTTTCAAGTTTTAAAAAATAGAACTTCCATTTCTTTGAAGAAACACAAAGAAGGGGGGATTTGCTTACTTTGTTTCAGGTGTGTATCTAAATTTGTAATTGTAAATTTCCTTTTTGTTTTTTGTTTTGTGACCCCATAGACTACCATATGACAAACCTATGGTTTCTCTACACAAAGGTTAAGTAGGAGAACCTGGTCCAAGTAGGGACTCAGATACATGACTATCTCTCATGTACTCCCATGCACACACAGTTCTTGGGCAGATTTCCAGAAATCTGGGATATTTCTCTTGCACTTAAAACTCTGACTCCTGCTTCCACTGCCCTGAGTATAATTTTTTTCTTAGTTTCTTTTTTTTTGTGTGTCTATTATTATTATTATTATATTTATTGTAGGAACAGCTGAGCTCCAGCAACTCCCAGAGAACTTGAGACATCTCTCCTAAACATTGTTTAAGACATTATGGAGTGCATCCAGTGACAGATACCTCAGTGATCATCTGGGCATAATTTTCTGTTTTTTACAACATAGCTTTAGAAATTCTTTAGATTGAGCTTAATCTGAAGAACTACTTTCTCACTCCCACTGACCCCAGTTGTGGTCTCTGTCTTCAATTCCTAATGTTATTTAGATTAAACTAATTCCTCCCCCATGATTCAAGCATTTGTGAACAGATTGTTTGCCTTAAAGCCATTAAGTTTCAATATGTACAGTTGAAATCATCTAAACTAAACACCGGATGAATACACACTCCAGGCTCCCTTCCGTATCCCCATTCATCTCCTATGGACAAATTCCTACCCCTCTGCAACTCTGGAAGCACCCAGCAAAATATCTAAAAATGCAAGAGAACAGCAAAAGGCAAGGTCCCAGAGTACAGTTTCTCATACATGCCTCCTGACCTGAGACGGCATGCAGTCTCCACTATCCTGTTTTCCCACTACTTTTTCAGTATAGACTTAGGAATGGAACGGAGCACACATCTGGACTAAAGAGAAATGTCTCCCCACCCTTCCCAGTGTTCTGCCTACTCCTGGTATAGCTGCCTCTCAGGTGCCCTCTATCCAGACACACTTACAGAGGATGTGAGCAGGGGTCTGCCTCCACTGATAGTGGAGTTCCGGTTAGTTCCTGGAGTATCTGGGGGTAGTTATAACTGCAGAGCATCAGGGACTTTGCCCTCAGGGAACTTTTCCATCCCTATTTATTTATGCTTAAAAGGCCCGCTTGGGAGATAAGCAGGCAGATAGGAGAAGAAAATGATTTTCTTTCTCTCTAAAAGCAAGGAGTCTGGTAATGCCTCCCAACATGATTGTGTTCTGTAGGCAGTTAGTCTCCTGGGGGTCGGGGTCTTACATCTGACTCTCCATGTTCTCATAGGCTTCCTGCAGACCATTGTCAGTTAGGTGCCTCCTAAACCATGCTATTGAATGGACTGATGTAAATTTATAATGACTTTTATCATGGCTTCATAATGATAAGAACGCAAGAGTAACTTGATATTAATATTCCTGAGAAAACGCAACGTGTGTTTATTTTTATTTATTTTTTAATATTTGAAAAGGTATTTATTGTTTTAATTCATTTTTTTAAATTTATACTCAAGATAGTTAAAATATAGTGCAACAATGATTTCAAGAGTAGATTCCTTAATGCCCCTTACCCACTTAGCCCATGCACCCTTCCACATCTCCTTCTGTAACCCTCTGTTTGTTCTCCATATTTAAGAGTCTTATGTTTTTGTCTCCTTCCCTGTTTTTATATTATTTTTGCTTCCCTTCTCTTATGTTAATCTGTTATGTATCTTAAAGCCCTCATATGAGTGAAGTCATATGATATTTGTTTTTCTCTGACTGACTAATTTCACTTAGCATAACACTCTCTGGTTTCATCCATGTAGTTGCCAATGGAAGATTTCATTCTTTTTGATTGCCGAGTGATACTCCATTGTATATTTATACCACATCGTCTTTATCCTTTCATCTATTGGTTGACATTTGGGCTCTTTCCATACTTTGGCTATTGTTGATAATGCTGCTATAAACATTGGGGTGCATGTGNTAAGAACGCAAGAGTAACTTGATATTAATATTCCTGAGAAAACGCAACGTGTGTTTATTTTTATTTATTTTTTAATATTTGAAAAGGTATTTATTGTTTTAATTCATTTTTTTAAATTTATACTCAAGATAGTTAGAATATAGTGCAACAATGATTTCAAGAGTAGATTCCTTAATGCCCCTTACCCACTTAGCCCATGCACCCTTCCACATCTCCTTCTGTAACCCTCTGTTTGTTCTCCATATTTAAGAGTCTTATGTTTTTGTCTCCTTCCCTGTTTTTATATTATTTTTGCTTCCCTTCTCTTATGTTAATCTGTTATGTATCTTAAAGCCCTCATATGAGTGAAGTCATATGATATTTGTTTTTCTCTGACTGACTAATTTCACTTAGCATAACACTCTCTGGTTTCATCCATGTAGTTGCCAATGGAAGATTTCATTCTTTTTGATTGCCGAGTGATACTCCATTGTATATTTATACCACATCGTCTTTATCCTTTCATCTATTGGTTGACATTTGGGCTCTTTCCATACTTTGGCTATTGTTGATAATGCTGCTATAAACATTGGGGTGCATGTGTCCCTTCGAAACAGCATGCCTGTATCCCAATACCTAGTAGTGCAATTGCTGGGTCATAGGGTAGTTTTATTTTTAATTTTTTGAGGCACCTCCATACTGTTTTCTAGAGTGACTGCACCAGTTTGCATTCCCACCAGGCAGTGCAAAAGAGATTCTCTTTTTCTATATCCTCGCCAACATCTATTGTTGCTTGAGTTGTCAATGTTAGCCATTCTGACAGGTGTGAGGTGGTATCTCGTTGTTTTGATTTGTATTTCCCTGATGATGAGTGACATTGAACATTGTTTCATGTGTCTGTTGGCCATCTGGATGTCTTCTTTGGAGAAGTGTCTATTCATATCTTTAGCCCATTTCTTCACTAGATTACATGTTTTTTGGGTGTTAGTTTGATAAGTTCTTTATAGATTTTGGATACTAACCCTTTACCTGATATGTTGCTTGCTGAGATCTTCTCCCGTTCTGTTGGTTGCCTTTAGTTTTTAGTTTTGCTGATTGTTTCTTTTGCTGTGCAGAAGGTTTTTATTTTGAAGAGGCCCCAATAGTTTATTTTTGCTTTGGTTTCCCTTGCTTCCAGAGACATGTTGAGTAAGAAGTTGCTGTGGCCAAGGTCAAAGTTTTTGCCTGCTTTTGCCTCTAGGATTTTGATAGTTCTCTGTCTTACATTTAGGTTTTTAATCCATTTTGAGTTTATTTTTTGGTATGGTGTAAGAAAGTGGTCCAGGTTCATTTTCCTGCATGTTGCTGTCCAGTTTTCCCAGCACCATTGGTTGAAAAACTGTCTTTATGCCATTGGATATTCTTTCCTGCTTTGTCAAATATTAGTTGGCCATATGTTTCTGGGTCCATTTATGGGTTCTGTATTCAGTTCCATTGATCTGAGTGTCTGTTTTTGTGCCAGTACCATACTGTCTTGATGATTACAGCTTTGTAATACAGCTTGAAGTCCAGGATTGTGATGCCTCCATCTTTGGTTCTTTTTCAAGATTGCTTTGGCTATTCGGGGTCTTTTGTGGTTCCATACAAATTTTAGGATTGTTTGTTGTAGCTTAGTGAAGAATGCTGGTGTTATTTTGATAGGGATTGAATTGAATATGTATATTGAATATGTATTATTGACATTTTAACAATATTTGTTCTTCCTACCCAGGAGCATGGAATATTTTTCCATTTTTTTATGTCTTCTTCAATTTCTTTCAGAAACTCTCTATAGTTTTCAGTGTATAGATTTTTCACCTCTTTGGTTAGATTTATTCTTAGGTATTTTATGGATTTTGTTGCAATTCTAAATGGGATCAATTCTTTGATTTCTCTTTCTGTTGTTTCATTGTTGGTGTATAAGAATGCAACTAATATCTGTGTATTAATTTTATATCCTGAGATTTTGCTGAATTCATGGATCAGTTCTAGCAGTTTTTTGGTGGAATCATTTGCGTTTTCCATATAAAATGTCATGTCATTTGGGAAGAGTGTAAGTTTGACCTCCTGGTGATTTGGATGCCTTTTATTTCTTTGTGTTATCTGCTTGCTGAGGCTAAGACTTCCAATACTGTGTTGAATAATAGTAGCAAGAGTGGACATCCCTGTTCCTGACGTTAGAGGAAAAGTTCTCAGTTTATTCCCATTGAGGATGATATTAGCATTGTTTCCTTGTTGATTTTCTGTTTAGATGATCTGTCCATTGCTGTTAGTGGGGTGTTGAAGTCCCTTACTAGTAAGGTATTCTTATCAATGAGTTTCTTTATGTTTGTGATTAATTGATTTATATATTTGGGTGCTATCACATTTGGAGCATAAATGTTTATAATTGTTCGGTCTTTGTGGTGGATAGACATCTTAATTATGATGTAATGCCCTTCTTCATCTCTTGTTCAGTCTTTATTTTAAAGTCTAGACTGTCTGATATAAGTATGGTTACTCCGGCTTTCTTTTTTGGACCCTTAGCATGATAGATAGTTCTCCATCTCCTTCCTTTCAATCTGAAAGTGTATTTAGGTCTAAAGTGGGTCTCTTGTAAACAGCATATAGATGGATCTTGTTTTCTTGTCCATTCTGTTACCCTATGTCTTTTGATTGGAGCATTTAGTCCATTAATGTTTAGAGTAAGTATTGACAGATATGAATTTATTGCCATTATATTTCCTGTAGAGTTGGAGTTTCTGGTGGTGTTCTCTGGTCCTTTCTAGTCTTTGTTGCTCTTGGTCTTTTTTCTTCTTTCTTTCTTTTTGTCTTTTCTCTCTTCAGAGAGTCTTCCTTAAAATTTCTTGCAGGGCTGGTTTAGTGGTCACCAACTCTGTTAATTTTTATTTGTCTGTGAAACTTTTAATCTCTTCTTCTATTTTGAATGACAGCCTTGCTGGATAAAGAATTCTTGGCTGCATATTTTTCTGATTCAGTACATTGAATATATCCTGCCACTCCTTTTTGGCCTTGCAAGTTTTTGTGGGTAGGTCTGCTACCAACCTGATGTGTCTTCCCTTGTAGATTAAGGACTTTTTTCCCTTGCTGCTTTCATTATTCTTCTCTTGCCTGAGTATTTTGTGAATTTGACTATGATATACCTTGTTGATGGTTGGTTATTGTTGAATCTTGTGGGAGTTCTCTTTGCTTTCTGGATTTTGACATCTGTGTCTTTCCCCAGGTTAGGAAAGTTTTCTGCTATGATTTGCTCGCATAGTCCTTTTTCTCTCTCTTCATTTTCTAGGACCCCTTTGATTCTGATGTTCCTTTTTAATGAGTCACTTATTTCTTTAATTCTTAAATCGTGCTTGTTTGCCTTAGTCTGTTTCTTTTTTTCTGCTTAATTGTTCTCCATAAGTTTATCCTCTATATTGCTGATTTACTGCTCTGCCCATCCATCCTTGCCACTGTGGCCTCCATTTGAGATTGGAGTTCAGCTATAACATTTTTTATTTCATCTTGCCTAGCTTTTATCTACACAGAAAGATTTTTTTTTTTTAAATCTGTTTTCAACCCCAGCCTGTATTCTTATTATCGGGATTCTAAATTTTGGTTCAGACATCTTGTTTGCATCTGTGTTGATTAAGACCCTGGCTGTTGTTTCTTCATGCTCTTTCTTTTAGCATGAATTCCTTTGTGTTTTGTCATTTTAAAAGAAGAAAAGTAATTAATAAGGTAAAAAATAAAATTATAAATTAAAAACATCACACATACAAAAAAATCATATAAATGATGCTCAATCTTAGGTGTATTTTGGTCTGGTTGCTGAAAGGAGCTTAATAGATTAGAGGAAAAGGGGGGGGGCAAGAAAACAAAAGAAAAAAGGAAAACGTTTGAAAATTTGAAAAAAATGAATACAATGAAATAGAATACAATGAGATGATGGAGGTAAAATAGAGTTTGAAAAATCTACAAAAAAGTATGGGACGCCTGGGTGGCTTAGTCGGTTAAGCGTCCAACTTTCGCTTAGGTCATGATCTCGCGGTTCGTGGGTTCGAGCCCCGCGTTGGGCTCTGTGCTGACGGCCAGCTCAGAGCCTGGAGCCTATTTCGGAGTCTGTATCTCCCTCTCTCCCTGACCCTCCCCTGCTCACGCTGTCTCTCTCTCTCTCCTAGAAATAAATAAAAAATTTTTTTTATTTTATTTTTTTAATGTTTTATTTATTTCTAGGAGAGAGAGAGAGAGAGACAGCGTGAGCAGGGAAGGGTCAGAGAGAGAGCGAGTCACAGACCGAAACAGGCTCCAGGCTCTGAGCTGGCAGTCAGCACAGAGCCCGACGCGGGGCTCGAACCCACGAACCGCGAGATCACGACCTAAACGAAAGTCGGACGCTTAACCGACTAAGCCACCCAGGCGCCCCTAAAAATATTTTAAAAAAAAAGAAAAATTTACAAAAAAGTATAAAATATAGTGGAAAAAAATAAAGAAAACGTTTTTAATAAAAATTGAAAATAAAAATAGTTTTTTCTCTTTCTGTGTTCAAGAGAAAACAAAGAAACAAAAAAGGAAAATAAAAGGAAATTGAATAGATGGACCAGTGAACAGACTGAAATATGATTAAAATTACATCGTTTTCCCCTAGAGATCAAACTCTGAAGCACTTTATAGTCTGTAAACTAAACAGATGGAGGGATTTGTGGTGTTCTTCAAGAGTGAGGTCAGCCCTGTCGGGCAGGGCTTATTGTAATGGCTCAATTCTCCATTAGATGGCTCTGCTTAGCTTACTGGGGTGGATTGATGTGGCGTTTGTAGGTGTGAATGTGCATGCATGGGAAGGATGAAAATGACGTCACCCAGCTACCCCATCTTTAGTATCTGAACTCTGTCCTCTCCAATCAGCAATTGCACATCTGTCCCTTGTCTCCAGTTTCCATCCACTCCTCTCTTTTACACTGTGACCAAGCCATCAGTTTGCCATGTGGCACCTTCCTCCTGAGTTTTATCTCTTATGCGTCTGTGTTTCCCTCACTTGTATGAGACTTTGGCTTTGATGCACTTAGACCCTCTGGTGAAGGGTCTCACTGAGCAAGCTCGGTGCCAGCCATACTCAGGAACATTTGCAGGACTGTGCGGCCCAGAGACTGCAGCTAGGTGCCAGCTTGCCCCAGAAAAAGTTCCAAGATTGTGTAGCAGCAGCATTTCAGGGATTATGGAAAATCACAACACACATCTGACATCAGATTTCACCCTTAATGACCTTGTTCCAGCACCAGGAAATGTGGTTGTTCTCTGGGGTCTCTTGGGACTGGGTGGCTGCACAGTCTCTACCAAATGCCCTTCTACCAGGGGAACCGCCTCTCCCCGTGTGGCCCAAGGATCCCTGGACCTCTCTGTGCTCCTGGGGTTTCACCCTTCCTACCAGAGCACCACCAGGTATTGAGCTGCAGAGTTTCAGACTCTGTACTCCGCCTGTTTATAGGGTCTTAATGGAATTTAAACCCTCTCCTTTCTTCTTTCTCCCTTTTTAGTTCAGTCCCCGCAGCTATTTCCACTTTTACACTTTCTCTTCAGCATCTTTTTTTTTGGGGGGGGGAGGGTGCTTTTCCCATACTCTCCTCCTGTCTCTATCCTCTCTCCATAAGCAAAAATAGCTCCGTGGCTTCCACGGTTTCTCTTTCCCCGAGTTTGCCTCCCCTGCACTGCATACCTGCTGAGTTCTGTGGTTCAGGTTGAGCAGATTGTTGTGTTAATCCTCAAATCAGTTTTCTAGGTGTGCAGGATGGTTTAGTGTTGATCTGGCTGTATTTCATGGATGCAAGACGCAAAAAAGACCTTCCATGCTGTTCCACCATCTTGGCCCCTCCTTGCAATGTGTTTTTAAAAGAGAAAGTCCTTTCATGACTTTTGCTCTAATGGAAGATTTTTCAAATGGTATGTATATGGAACTGTATACTAGGACACAGGGGTTATTTCTATTTCATTTTGAGCCTCATGTGAATTATTTACATTCTCAAATTGGGAGCAAGCATCATCTGTTTGTTTTTTCTTTCTTATGTTTCATTTTAAAAACTTGATTGTAGTTGACACCCAATGTTGCATTAGTTTCAGGTGTACAACATGGTGATTCAATGGGTGTACACCATTATTACTGTGCACACAATAGGTGTAACTACCATCTGTCACCATGTAACACAAGTACAATACAATTGACCATGTTCCTTGTGCTTTGCCATCAACAATAGTTTCTTTAAAAGTCCTCTTTTACTCTATTTTTATTTCCATCTCCTGAATATCTCAACTTCACTCTTACTTCTCTTCTCTATAGAAAGGTGAAAGCTCCAGTGTGTTTAAAACATATCTTTCTAATCATTCTTACATATGCTTATATATGTACATGTTTGCCTATAAGAGGATGATTTGGACTGAATTTTTTAAATAAAATTGGATCATAAATCTGATGTGATTCTTTGTTTTCACTCAACAGTAAATCATGAACATCTGTCCATGTTGCTCTTGTAAGTCCACTTCATTCTTTTTGATTGCTGTTTAATTACCACTATATGCCTTTTTCTTTTTTTAGGTAAATAACCTACACCCAAATGATCAATAATTAATTCTTAACAAAAATACTTTTACTGTCAAATTCCTTTTATACTTCTATTATACTCTTAAAATAGATGAATATGCAAGAGCATTTTTTGTAGCATATAAAATATTTAATTTCTCTAGGAATTAACAAATTTGTCTCCAAAATATTTTCAAAATCTCACTAGAAATTCCTAAAGTTTATTTTTCATATTTCTTACACCATCTGATGCTACCAATTTTAAAAATCTAGGTGGCTATAAAATAGTATTTTATTATTTTTAATTTGATTTTCTCCTGATAAATGAGCATTGTTCACATAGTGCTCAGTCCTTTGTGGTTTTCATGCAGTGAGTTATGTTGACATCTTTAGCTGCTCTTTCTATTAATTTTTGTTTTTCATGCATATTGACAAAATCTCTGTGTATATTTTCAATATTAGAACACTTGCTGGCTAGATATTGCTAGTATCTCCTCTAATCTGTTATAAAGCTCTCAATTTTAGTGAATGGATATCATTCACTTTGACCAAGTCAAAATCTCTATTTTTCTATGAAAAGATTTTCTCTGTGAATCTTATTTAGGGAATATTCCACAAGATCACAAAGGTGTTTTTGTTTAATTTTTAAATAACACATCTTATGTTTCATACTGATGTTTTTAAATCTGATTGTGGTTAATTTTGTCAAGAGTAAGGAGTGGTATGAAGTTAATATGCCCTGCTATATTCACAACAGTGCAAATATCAAATACTGTGTTGCTATTTTTGTAAATATCCTCTACTTTGAGACTCCTAGCACCTCAGCACTACCCTGGGTGCTCTCTCGGTGTCTCTTAGACCTCCCCATCATTCATGAAGTGTGGGTTTCTGCCAGTAGAGTGGGGCCATCAGTGCCTGGTTCCAGAGCAGGATCTGACTCTTTTCTGTTTAGTTGGTGGAGGTTCCTAAACATTTTTGAATACGCTTTTTATTTAATATGTTAAATAACTTTATGTTTCTCTATATAGGGATAAGGAATTTATCCTTTTTTCACTAATTTGAGGTGACAGCTTTATTATATACCAAGTTTCATGTACACATAGGTGTGTTTCTTTTCATCATTGGTGTCTTTGACTCTCCTCACAACAATCCCACATTACTTTTATTATTATTGTTTGTAGTTTACTGTTATAAGGTAGGTTAAGTTTTTATTCGAAATCGATCCAAACATTATACTTTAAAGCATTTTTAAATATACTTTTTAATATTTAGATTTTTATTTTCTTTGTGTGTTTTATAATCAGCATCTCTTGAGCCCTATTCTGTTAGTTATGAGTGAGTCCCTGGAACCAGCCCGAATTCAGTAGGAGGGAGGCTGGACTTCCTACGGGAGGAGTGCAAAAGAATGTGTGGCCATCATAAGATCTGCAGACCTATTGTCAATTTTTATGTTTCATGATTTACGTCCAGCCATCTGACCCTTGGGACTCCTGTCTGGGGAAATTTTTTGATTACTGATTTGACTTCTTTTCTGGTCATGGGTCTGTTCAAATTTTCTATTTTTTCCTGTGTCAGTATTGATAGCTCATGTGTTTCTAAGAATTTATCCATTTCTTCCAGACTGCCCAATTTTTTGGCATATAATTTTTCATAATATTCCCTTATAATTGTATTTCTGAGGTGTTATTTGTGATCTCTTCTCTCTCATTCATAATTTTACTTATTTGGATCCTTTCTCTTTTCTTTTTTATAGGTCTGGCAAAGTGTTTATCAATTTTGTCAATTCTTTCAGAGAACCTACTCCTAGAGTTGGTTTTTTTTATCTTTCCAACTTTTAAAAAATTTGTTTCTATATAATTTATGGATGTCTAATCTTTATTATTTCCCTTATTCTGCTGATCTGGGGCTTTGATTCCTGTTATTTTTCTAGCTTCTTTGGATATAAGGTTAGGTTGTGTATTTGAGGCTCTTTTTGCTTCTTCAGGATGACCTGTATCACTGTATACATCCCTTTATGACCACCTTTATTGCACCCGAAATGTTTTGGTCCCTCCTGTTTTCATTTTCAGTTTTTAAAGTTAATTTTTTTATTATTTTTAAAAAATTCTTTAATTTCCTGGTTAACACATTTATTCTTTTATGGTTTCTTTAAATTATTATATTTGAGAGAGAGAAAGAGAGCATGAGCAGGAGAAGGGCAGACAGAATCTGAAGCAGACTCCAAGCTCCGAGCTATCAGCACAGAGCCCAACGTGGGACTCAAACTCACAAGCAGTGAGATCATGACCCAAGTGGAAGTCCAAACCTTAACCAACTGAGTCACCCAGGCACCCTCACCCATTTATTCCTTAGTAGAATATTCTTCAACTTACATGTATTTGTGGGCTTTTCAAATTTTTTCTTGTAGTTGACTTCAAGTTTCATAGTTTGAGAGAGAGAACCAGGCAGGTACAAGGTGCAGAGAGAGGAATTGAGGGAGAAAAAAGCCATGGTGCAATGGAGAATAGGGAGCTCTTTTTGAGAAGAGAAGGAGAGAGGTTGCATCGCAATAGGTGGATGCAAGAAAATCACTCCCCCAAAACCACTGAGTGGAAGATTGGGAAGAACTTTTGCAAGTTCCCGCAAATAGTGGAGTTCAAACTCTTAGGTTTTGGAAGTTCATACCATTCCCTGGAATCAATTTATGTGGGTCGCAATGCTTCAGAAGAGAAGGTCTGGGGCCTGGGAGCAGATAGCTGACACCATGGTGTGGGGATCAGCTGGGTTGCAAATTCCCCTTCTTGGACTGCATTTGGAAGAGGGTATATTGACTCTCCATGGACAAAAGACCCATATGGAGCTTTTGAGCAGCATTCAACAGCAGGTGACAGAGGCAGCTGTAGTAGGCAGATAACCTGGCTGCACCTTTTCGCTGTGTTTCACCATAGCCTCCAGGCACCTGCGTGGCAGTGAGACTGCCTTTCTGGGACAGAACAGCACCAGGTGCAGCACTGTGAGGTTCATCGCAGGAAGAGGGGAGTGGGTCTGTGTCTTGCCAGGTCCTTTAAGATCTAGAGTTATGAAATCCAACCACGCACCAGAGATAAAACATAGGAGAGCTGTCATGCCAGTCATGTCAACAGCCCAGGCACAGATACTTTGAGGGCAAGGATATGATGGAGGCTTGGGACACAGGAGGGGAGATTGCTTGTTTATGAGAGTTCCCTGAACAGTGGAAGGCACCAGCTCCTCACCCCAGTGACCATCTCCCCCAACCTGTCACCAGTGTGGCTGGACTTTAGTGAGCATCACAGCACCTCCAGTGGAGGCTGGTGTCACTTACACCAAACCGTGCCCCATGTGCCCTGCAGAGACATCTTTACAAGAGCAGGTCTGACTGTGAGCCAGTGCAGTGGGCCTCTCACCCACAGGACCAACACGGGCACCCCCCTCACGCATGAAGTCTACTGATCATAGAGTTCTCCAAAGCCTCAGCTTCAGTTCTTCACCTCTGGAGGAAATAGGAGCAGGCTTTTTAAAAAGTTATTCTTTTCTCCTCTCTCTCTCTCTTTCTCTGTCCCTCTAATCAGGCTTATAGTTTTTTGCTCATTTGTTTGGTTTTGTGGGGTTTTTTTGGTGTCCTTTTCTCAGATTTTTGGATTAGTCTAATTTTTTTATTTATTTCTTTTTCTTTAGAATCAGGCTTATAGAGTTTTGTTTGTCTATTTGGGGGTTTTTTGTTCCTTTTCTCTTTTTTTTTTTTTGGATCAGGCTTTTTTTTTTTTCTTCTTCAAATCAGGATTATTTTAGCAAACAAATCAAACCACATCTAGTAAAAGATCCAAACACTCCCCAATGTAAGCAAGGGGGAACTCTGCAGAAGACCAACTTGGGGGAAAGAGCAACCAATCACAACAGCAGAGAGCACACAGCTAACATCAGAAATACTTCCTGAATATAAACAAGTACTTTTTTAATTACAAGAAATTTGAAATCTCTCACTGACAAAGGACAAGTTGTCCTGTGTCTGGGAATTAAATCACTACTCTTTTCCTAGGTTCTAGCATATGCATTCAGATCTGATATTCTATGAATTGTCCCAGCTTTCACCCATGTGGCACCTAATCTAAGCATGCTGAATTCATAGTATAACTTTGAATAATATTTTGGAAGGCAGAGGTCTTAGCATTGAGTTATCATTTCTATTAGACTACACAGTGATACATTTTCTCTGGATTGTGCCTTATTCTGATGAAGAGAATTCTGTTTTTTGTCCCAGTTTCCTCTGTATAACTTCAGTTTATAGGACTGTTTTACTTCCTTGGCTTAAACTCAAGTTCCTATTACAATAGTCTGCCTAGTGCTTCAAATCCTATTCTAGGTTTGGGTCCTGACTTTCTGCCAAGTGTTCACTGCTTTGGACATAAGTGTGTAAAAGTTGCATGTGAACACAGCAATTCAAAGCTTTAAAAATATATGTTTTAAATATAAAGATTTTGCCAATCTACTTTGGAAGACATGACTGTGTCAAATTTTCTCAGTCATGGGTTGTACATGCTTTAAATCCCATGATGTAGCCCTTTTTATGCATTCAGGGTTTGAGTTTTGTAACAGCTAGTTGGAGAGATCTTGGTTTGCTATATAATGTGACCCTGGTAGAGATTAGTCCTGAAAGTTTTTGGTTCCTTGATGAGAAGATGTTATATATGATAGTATTTAAACCAGTAGATTTTTATTAGTTTCTAAGAGATAGTAGCTTAAGTTTACTTTGGCATAGTATATCTTCATATTCATAAGACCTACTGTTGCTATCCAGTTACTCACATTTTAAACCAAGTCATTTTATTAAAGTTGGAATGTGCAAGAGAATGGGATTTTGGGGAGTTCTTTCCCAAGTGACAAAGGAAGAGGTTACTTACGGTAAGAGCCTAGTTGGATCTTGACATTCTTTTTGTTTATTTTACTTATGTATATTTTTACTTTTAAGAAACATTATTTCTAAATAGAATGTTGATTATGTGCTTTTTAACTTATTTATTTATTCATTTATGTATGTGTGTATGTATGTATATATGTATGTATGTGTGTATTTATCTTGAGAGAGAGAGAATGAGCAGGGGAGGAAGAGAGAGTCAGAGAGGGAGAATCCCAAGCAGGCTTCTCAATGCAGAGCCTCACATAGGCTCAATCCCTCAAACTGTGAGTTCATGAACTGAGCTTAAATCAAAGTCAGTTGTATAACCAACTCAGCCACCCAGGTTCCCCTTAACTATTGCTTCATAAGTATGTGAGTACACGTTTATTTTTCAAATAGTAGCTCATAGTGATATCTAGGAGCAGAGGAATGAAACACCAATTATTCTTCTTCACTGTGAGATGGAGAAGATGAAGAAATGGACCGAGTTGTGCTAAGTAAAAGGTTAAGTAGTCCAAGAATGAATCCAGGTGCTTCAGTTAAGGCTAAAAGACCCAGATTTGGGGGAGAATATTGAGTTAGACTTTTGAGATTTTCCTTCCATGGTCTAAACAAGGAAACACCCTGATAAGTTGTTATTGAGGCACAAAATGTCTTCCTTCCTTCCTTCCTTCCTTCCTTCCTTCCTTCCTTCCTTCCTCTCTCTCTCTCTCTCTCTCTTTCTTTCTTTCAGTTTCTTTTTAAAATTTACATCCAAATTAGTTAGCGTATAGTACAACAATGATTTCAGGAGTAGATTCCTTAATGCCCCTTACCCATTTAGCCCATCCTTCCTTCCACAACCCCTCTGTTTGTTCTCCATATTTATGAGTCTCTTATGTTTTTCTCCCCCTTCCTTTTTTTATATTATTTTTGTTTCCCTTCCCTTATGTTCATCTGTTTTGTATCTTAAAGTCCTCATATTAGTGAAATCATTTGGTATTTGTCTTTCTCTATTTCGCTTAGCATAATACCCTCTAGTTCTATCCATGTAGTTGCAAATGACAAGATTTCATTCCTTTATATTGCTAAATAATATTCCATTATATATATATATACACACACACACACCACATCTTCTTTATCCATTCATTCATGGACATTTGGGCTCTTTCCATACTTTGGCTATTGTTGATAGTAAAAGCTCATATTTAGAAAGGATATTTTACAACAAACTATTCACTATTCTCAGGGATAGGAGATGAGTGTATACCATAAAACACAATGAGACCACCTCATTTGTTCCCAATGATCCCTGTTTTTGATAGTTGTGCAGGACTTACAATTCAGACTTTAAGTCTCTATCTAGAGCTTAGAAACTGTCCAGTTAATATGAAAACATATTCTGAATATGTTCAGATACTATATTTTTCATATTTAAATTATTATTACAGGATTATGTATAACAATACTTGCAATCTTTATTGTTATTTTCATTTTTTTTAGAGAAAGAAAGAAGGCACAAGTGAGCAAGGGGCAGAGGGAGACAGGGAGAGAGCGATAAGCAGAGCTCACATGAAGCTCCAAAGTGGGGCTCATGCTCACCCAAAACAGGGCTCAAGCTCACCCGATGTGGGACTGAACTCAAAAACTGTGAGATCATGACCAGAGCCTAAATCAGATGCTTAAACAACTGAGCCACTCAAGAACACAATCCTTGAATCTCTAACTCATTACAAGAACTGTATTTTCATATCATAAACTTTGACACCCTGGATCCAAAAGATAAATGTCCAGAGCAAAAACTGACTGGGGAGGAGAATTTATGAGTATCTTAATCAAATATATTACTAATTATTGCACAAGTGACAAATCCATGCAAGAACCCTGTCTTCTTGCAAAACTCATTTTGAATCACCACCCATTGGAGACCTGATTAGGATCAACAGTAATGTTCCATCATTCAGGACTGATATTTCACTCCTATGTCTTTGTCTCCAGTATGCTCCCTTCTGTGGAAATAAGAATAAGAATGCATTATATTCTGTAAGCCAGAATATCCACAGTTGTATATTCAAGAATGCAAAGGCATGACATACGAATAACTGTATATTCAGGAGGATAAATTTCTCACTTAAGAAACTGCCCCCAAAGGATTCCCAATATTTTGTCAAAATAGAATATTTTAGGGGAAAAGCAAAATGGGTCAATGATATTTTTAAAGGAGAAATGAGAAAAAAATTAAACTTACAATGAAATTTAAGTTTTATTAAAGAAGACAGACTATTCAATTTACCCACTCTGAGATTGCAACTCATACATATGAATTTCAACACGGTCACCCATTATTGATTATACGATATTAGGAATGCAGAGATCCAGTTGTCCTTATTACCACCCTTTCTTTAGTAATCTCTGGATTCCTTGCTTGATCTCCTGAGTTCTCACTCCATACACAATAGGGTTGACAGCTGAGAAGATGACATGGTGGAGGATATTGAGCAAGACTGGCACATCAGAGGGAACCTTCTTCTTCACCATAAGAGTGAGCACAAAGACCACAAGGATGGTGCTGAAGAAGAGGATAAGGATGAAGTGGGAACCACATGTGCTCAGGGCCTTGGCCACAGCACCCTCAGCCTTGAGTCTCAGCACAGCTCGCAGTATGAAGATGTAGGAGAGAAAGATGAGGATGAGGTCAGATCCTAGCACAGTCCATCCGATACCAAACTGGTAGAGGCGATTGATGGTAACATCATCACAGGAGAGCCTGGAGACAGCCATATTAGTGCAGATGCAGTTCTCAATGACATTTCTCCCACAGTAATGGAGCCGAGATGACAGAATGGGGATAGGCATTGTAACAATACTACTCCTGGCCAAAATAAAAATGGCAGCCTTGGCTACAAATTGGTCAGTGATGATGGATGGGTACCTCAGTGGGTGACAGATGGCTACATAGCGGTCATAGGCCATGATCATGAATGTGCAGGACTCCATGGCAAAGAAACCATTCATGATGAACATCTGGAGGAAGCAGGCATAGAAGTTGATGGCCTTGAGGTCAAACCAGATGATGGCCAGGACCTTGGGAATGACAGTGAGACAGAGCACAACGTCCAGCAAAGAGAGAATGCTGAGTAGGTAGTACATGGGCTCATGTAGAGAGGCTTCCAGCCAGATGGTGATCAGGAGAACACTATTGGCCCCCATAGCCAGGAAGAGGAGGAGGCTGAGTGGCAGGGACAACCAGAGCTGCCAGGTGTGGGACCTTACAAAGCAATTCAGGAGGAAGACTGAAAGCTCAGAGGAGATGGTGCCATTTTGGTGTGCTGTCATATTTTGTCATATATTTCTACAGTTTTCTTTTAGTGGTCTGTAAAATTAGGAGAAAAATTAGCTAGTGACACATGACACCTGGATTTAAAACAATTTGCTTCACCTAGGTGACATGTTTGAGTCTTAGCAAGTCATCCAGAGTCATGTGAAATCATCTGTTTATCCTTTGTGCCATGCTACTAGAATAATCTTATCACTTTCATCACTATAGAGGACTGAAGATATATGATTTGTTTATACATGTTTGATTTGTTTAACCATGTTGTATCTTTGCAGAAACTAAAGAGAAGGAGAGACTTGCCAAAGAAACCTCTTTTTGACGAGTGTGTCCCAAATTGTTCTTATAAGTGTCTTCCTTTTTGTTATTCGTTTTTGTTATTTCTCAAAAAACTTAGAGAGAGTTTGGATGTGGATCATCTTTAATGATCATATAGATTACCACATGATAATTGAATTGTAGTAATAGACACAGACAAGGAGTAGAGCCTGGCACAAATATGGACTCAGTTAAGTGTCCCTAGTTCTCCCTGCCACCCTCGTTCTGAGTTTTCATCTGTAGTTCGCTTTAACTACAAAGTTAAACAATGATGCCCTGTAAATAAAGTACTTAATCTTCATAATCTCTGAACAGTCATTTAATGAGGTAGATGGGGATCCTGCCAAACAGTCAGTATTTTCCTCCTCTAAACATCTTCATATATGTAGGATTCTTAGCTTTGGAAGGAAAGAACCTTAAGAGGAAAAGGAGAAATTTCACATAGCTATGTGAGACCCACACCTGCTTTCAGACAAGGTGAAAGTTTGATTGTTCTGATTGCAATAGGGTGATGAAGTCTTAACTTTAAAGTTCTTGCATCCCATTTCAATTTTATTTTTCCATCTTCAGTATAAGGATCCAGGTACACGTTCCCCTGCTTCCAGGCACAGTTCAATGTTGCCATGTTCTCTTAGCACTTAACATCTTCCCCTGGCATTCTGTTAGGTGCTAGGGTCACAACATTGAAAAAGAAACTGTTCTTACTCTCAGGAGACAAAAGTGAAACCATTCAGGGGACAATGAGTAGTAATAAGAACAAATGACAGGTCTTGCACAAACTATCAGGAGAGCATGGGTGAGGCTGAGTAACCTGGACATGGGACAAGGGACAAGGGACGTGAGCCAGAGAAACAAATTGTAAAGAAAGTCAGGTGGTTCTCTTCTTTGCATTAAGGGTGAAGTCCCCTTCTGGGAATTACTCTCAGAGGGGGAATAGGGGCCTTCCCTTCCAGGCTTCCTCCATTCACTTCTGATCTTCTGCTTCCTTATGCAAGGGTTTGTACAGCTGGTGTCTGCCAGGCATGGCTCCCACATGCTATGTAGAAGAGATTTAGATGGCTTTCCAATTCTCATTCTCTTGTTCATAGAATAAGTTAGTAGTGACTTTGGTGATTTGAGATGAATTTTAAACATATTATTTCATGTGTGACTCATAATACTCTGAAGTAGGTAAGTTAAGCGGACCATTTTAACAATTTATCTTTTGAAATGGCCAAATTAAGATTCTGTGATAGTATGTGTAGTTTCACAGTGTAATTAGGAGAGTTTGGATGTGGAAGAAATAAAAGTTAGGTATAAAGCCAGCGAATATTTGAATACACCTGTGTCACCACAGGGATGTAGAAATGCATATCTTACCTGGCATTTTGTTTTATTTGAGAGAGAGGTTTCTCTCTCTCATCTCCATGCCCATGCACTTAAAATCCTTAGGCAGTTTTCCAGAAATCTGGAATCTCTCTTTTCCGGGCACTTGCTATTTTGACTCCTGCTTTCACTACTCTGAAGGCATCTTTTTCTTAGTTTCCTTTTATGTTGTTGTTTCTTAGCACTGTTTTTATTATTATTATTATCATCATCATCATCTTTAGTAGTAGTACTTTANCCAGAAATCTGGAATCTCTCTTTTCCGGGCACTTGCTATTTTGACTCCTGCTTTCACTACTCTGAAGGCATCTTTTTCTTAGTTTCCTTTTATGTTGTGTTTCTTAGCACTGTTTTTATTATTATTATCATCATCATCATCATCTTTAGTAGTAGTACTTTTATTACTGTTGTCAGGACCACATAACTCCATAAACTCAGACTGACTTTGAACCATCTCTCTCAAATATTTTTTAGGAAGTTATTGAGTGCATCCAGTGACAGGTACTTCACTTATCTTCCGGGCATATTTTTTTTACAGCATAGCTTTTAGAAATTCTTTAGAGTAAGCTTAATCTGAGAAACTACCTTATTACTCCCTCGGACTCCCAATTGTGGTCTCTGTCTTCGACCTCTATGTTAGTTAGATTTAATTTAATTTAACTCGTCCACCATGATTCAAGCATTTGTGGGCATATATTTTGTCCTAAAGCCCCTATGTTTCAATATGTACAGTTGATTATTCCAAGTCATCTAAACTAACATCTAGGTGATGCACTCTCCAGGCTCCCATCCCATTCATCTCCTATGGACATATTCCTGCTTCTTAACATCTCTGGCACCACCCAGAAAAGATCCAAAAAGTCAAGAGAGTGGACAAAAAGGAAATTCCCTCAGCAAAGGTTCTCATTTGTGCCTCCTGACTTGAGACAGGATTCAGTCTCTACTACCCTCTTTTCAGATTACTTTAGCAGTACTGACTCAGGAATGGAAAGGAGCACTGATATGATAGAAGAGAAAGGTTTCTCCTCCCCCCACACCCCCATGTTCTGGCTAATCTTGGTATAGCTGCCTCTCAGGGTGACTTACAGTGGATGTGAAGTATAGGGTCCACTGATACCAGAGTTCTGGTTAGTTCCTGAAATAATTGGGAGTAGTTATAACTCCAGAGCCTAAGGGATTTTGCCCTCCGGGAACTTCTCCATTCCCTAATTCCTGTTCTTAAAAGATCCTCTTAGGACATACATCCAGGCAGGTGGAAGAAAAAATATTATTTTCTTTCTCTGTAAAAGCAAGGAGATTCTTTTTTCAAGTTACTCTAGCATTATTATCATTATGATGCCATCATACAAGCCATGATAAGTTAACATCAGTCCACTTGAGAGTATGGTTTGGGAGGTATCTATCTAACAATCATGCGCATGAAGCCCATAATAACTTCTGAGTGAGCATATTGGACCCATGGAGGGCACAAGGGTCAATATCCAAAATCTGGAAAGAACTTGTCAAACCCAACACCCTGAAGAACAACAGCCCAGTTAAGAAAGGGGCAGAAGACATGAATAGATGCTTTTCCAAAGAAGACATCCAGACAGCTAACAGACACATACAAACATTTTCAATTCCACTCCTCACCAAAGAAATACAAATCAAAACCATGTTGGGATACCACTTCACACCTACCAGAATGGCTAAATTAACAACAAAAGAAACAGCAGATGTTAGTGAGGATGCAGAGAAAGGGGAACTCCCTTACCCTGTCAATGGGAATGTAATCTGGTGTAGCCACTCTGGAGGACAGTATGGAGGTTCCACAGAAAACTAAGAATATCACTACCCTGTGATCCAACAATTGCACTATTAGGTATTTACCCAAAGGATACAAAAATACTTATTTGAAGGAGTAATTGCCCCTCCCCCAATATGTATAGCAGTGTTATCAACCATAGACAAACTATGGACAGAGTGCGAATGTCCATGACTGATGAATGGATAAACAGGATGCGGCGCACATATATATAATATGGAATATTATTCCACTGTCAAAAAGAGTGAAATCTTGCCACTTGCAATGATGTGGATGGAGATAGAATGTATCATGATAAGAAAATAAGCCAGTCAGAGAAAGACAAATACAATACGACTTCACTCATCTGTGGAATTCAAGAAATAAAACAGTAGAGCACATGGGAAGTGGAGGAAAAAGAGAAGAGGGGAAACAAACCACAAGAGATTCTCACCGATAGAAAACAATGGAGGGTTGATGGAAGGTGGTGGGTGGAAGATAGGCTAGAAAGGTGATGGATATTAAAATGGGCACTTTGTCTGAGGTGCCTGGGTGGGGCTCAGTCGGTTAAGCATCTGATTTCGGTTCAGGTCATCATCTCGCAGTTCATGGGTTCGAGCCCTGCATCCGCTCTGTGCTGACAGCCAGCTCAGAGCCTGGAGCCTGTGTCAGATTCTGTGTCGCCCTATGTCTCTGACCTTCCCCTGCTCACACTGTGTCTCTCTCTCTCAGAAATAAATAAAAAACATTTTAAAAATGGACACTTTGGGTGTAAGTGATGAATCACTGACTTCTACTCCTGAAACCAATATTGCACTGTATGTTAATTAAAATTTAAATCAATAAAATAATTTTAAAAATAATCCTGAGAAAATGCAATGTGTTTTTCAAAGTCAAAATCCTACTGTGATTTTTGCTGTATTGAAATATTTTTCACATGGGATGTATATACAACTGTATACCAAGAAACAATTTTTTTTTCATTTTCATTTTGAGCCTCATGTGAATTATTCACTTCCTCAAATTATGGGAGCAAGCATCATTAGTTTCTTTTTTTTCTTGCTTTCCATCTTTAAAACTGATAGTAGTTGACACACAATGTTGCATTAACTTCAGCTGTAGAATATAGTGATTCCACAAATGTATACAGTTATGCTGCGCTCACCACAGGTGCAGCTACCATCCGTCACCATATAACACAATTATGATACCTCTGGCCATGTTCCCTTTGCTGTGCCATCAGCATCAGTCTTTTTAAAGGTTTTTCTTTGCTTTATTTTTATTTCTCTGTCAACTGCATATCTGAACTTCACTCCTGTTTCTCTTCTCTTTAGAAAAGTGAGAACTCCAGTGTTCTTCAAATGTGTCTTTCTAATTACTCTCAGGTATGCTTATGCAACTACATGTTCATCTATTGAGGGATGATTTGCATATTGAATTTTAAAAATGATATTGGATCATAAATCTGATGTTATTCTTTGTTTACACTCAACACTAAATCTTAATAACTGTCCATATTGCTGTGTGTAAGGTATTTTTTTTTGATGGCTGTTCAATTACTATGATATGCATTTCCTTTTTTAATGTAAGTTATCAACATTAAAATAACCTATAAATAATTTCTTAACAAATATTGTAACTGTTAATATATTTGTATTCCTCTCTTGGAGTGCTTGGCTGTTCAAATACCATGTTATGTGTTTTCTTTTTTTATGTAAGAATCAACACCAAAATTAGCTATAATTAATTATTTAAATAAATATTGTTACTGTTAATATATTCGTATACCTCTCTTAAAGTGGTTTGAGTATGTGTAAGAGTGGGTTTTCCCCCAATTATAGCATACAAAAATATTTAATTTTACTAGGAATTACCAAATACCTCTCCAAAATATTAAAAAAATCTCACTAGAAACTCGTAAAGGTTCTTTATTTTCAAATGCCTTACACATTTGAATCTACGTTTAAAAAAATGACCTAGCTGAATGTAAGTTAGTATCTTATTATTTTCATACTTAAAAAGTTTAAGTTTATCTACCTATTTTTAAGATAAAGAGATTGAGGGAAGGGCGGAGATAGAGAGGAATAGAGAGATAATCCTAAGCAGGAATCATGCTGTCCGTCAGTGCAGAATCCAACACAGGGCTAGATCAGCAAGATCTGCAAGTACTATCAACTGCTAGATCAGGAACTGCAAGATCATAACCTAAACCAAATCAAGAGTTTGAATGCTTAATTAACTGAGCCCCCCAGGTGCCCCTTAAAAATTTTTAAACATTTTATTTAGAGAGAGAGCTTCAGTTGGGGGAAGGGGCAGAGAGGGAGAGAGAAAATCTCAAGCAGCTCTTCAGTCAGTGCGGAGCCCGATGCAGGGCTCAATCTAAGGAACTGTGAGGTCATAACCTGAGGCAAAACTAGGAGTCAGAAGTTTACCAGCTGAGCCATACAGATGCCTCAATTTTAGCAATTCTGACAAATGTGAGGTGGTGTCACACCATGGTTTTGATTTGTATTTTTCTGATGATGTGTGATGTTGAACATCTTTTTGTGTGCCTATTAGCCATCTGGATGTCTTGGAAAAATGTCTATTCATGCCTTCTTGCCCATTTTTTACCTGGATCATTTGTTTTTTGGATGTTGAGTTCAATAAATTCCTTTTTTTAAAGTTTCGTTATTTTGAAAGAGAAGGAGAAAGCAGGGGAGGAGTAGAGAAACAGGGAGACAGAATGAAGCATGCTTCATGCTGACAGTGTAGGTGTGGGGATCAATCCCATGAACCATGATATCATGACCTGGGTTGAAGTCAAGAGTCGGAAGCTTAATGAACTGAGCCACCCAGGTGCCTCAAGTTTGATACTCTTAAAATTTGGATAAATGCTTTATCAGATGTATAATTTGCAGATAACTTCTCCCATCCGTATGTTGCCTTTTAGTTTTGTTGAGAGTTTCCTTTGCTATGCAGAGCCTTTTTACTTTGGTAAGACCCAATACTTTTATTTTTGCTTTAGTTTCCATTGCCTCAGAAGACATATCTAGTAAGAAATTGCTCCAGGCGGGGGCAAGATGGTGGAGAAGTAAGGAGCTCCGTACTTGCACTCGCGCCCACACATCACACGGAAAAGATCTGAAGCCACTGGAAAACTTACAAAACCTGAGAGATTGGGAGAAAAAGGACGCAGAATCCACTGAGAAAGACTTCTAACGTGAGTGCGAACTGGGGAAGATAAAATCGGGCCGGGATCGGAGACTCCAGGGTCGGAGGTGATCCCCCTCTACACTCTATGGGGAGTGAGAGGGGAAAAAGAGAGAGTCCAAAACAGAAAAACCTCCGCTCGGGGGAAAAATCCTCCGCTCGGGGCATAGAAAGACAGTACTTGCCAAATACCTGCACGCCAGGTCCCCTCGCGCCAACTGGTCCTGGGGGGGCTGAGCCCACAGACTGCTTCTTTGTGCTGGCTCCTGGCGGGCTGGACTTCAGAGTAGTGGCACGCCTGCCAACATTGTCCTCCCGGGCGGCTTGGGCCCCAGAAAGAGCCGCGCGCGCGGACACCGGGCGTCCGTGCTCCTGGCTGGCTGGAACTCTAGAGGGAAGGCAAAGAGCTAAAAACTGGGAGATTTGCCTGTGAGTTCGTGTTTCGGGTGACGAGCCTTAGAGGAACCCGGTTTTCCTCACTCCAGCAGGCTCGGGCTCAGCGCACCCAGCAGGCAAGCACCCCGCCCATGCTCGCCAGCCAGACCCAGAGAAGGAAGCAGCAATTCTGACGCCACCCCCAGAGCTCGGCAGGGGGCCTGGAATTGCTCTGAGGGGATTGCCTGGAAAGTTGTGTCAAAGGCAATTTCAGTGGGGGGCGTGGACTGGGATTTGGAGACTGGGACTGGCCTGGGTTGAAGAGTGCAACCAAATTTGGCTGCGCCCCCAGTAAGGGGAGTTTACACGCCCAAAAAAGTGAGGTGCAGAGCTTGGTTCAAGAAGGGACTGGAGCACCGTCACTCTCCTCCCCACAACAGCCAAGGCAGAATTCCCGCCTGAGGCATTGGATCACGCCACGCCCATCCCTGCTTGAGAGCAGCCCTCCCCCCCCTTTTGTTCTTTTTTCNAATGCTGACAAAAACTGAGGACTGATGGATGTGGGGGGGAGGGGGCATGGGCACGGAGGAGGGCACTTGTAGGGATGAGCACTGAGTGTTATGTGTAAACTAATTTGACAATAAACTATTTGTAAAAAAAAAAAAAAAGAAAAGAAAAAAAAGAAAGAAATTGCTCCTGGCGACAAAAAAGAGGTTACTGCTTGTTTCTTCCTCCAGGACTTATACAGTTTACTGTCTCACATTTAGGTCTTTTATCCATTTTGAATTATTTTTGTGTGCAACAAAGTAGTCCAGTTTCATTCTTTTGCATTTTGCTGTCCATTTACCTAATACCATTTGTTGAAGAGACTCCCATTTTAACATTTTATATTCTTTCTGCTTTGCTTTCAATTAATTGACCCTATAGTTGTGGGTACATTTCCAGGTTTTCTTTTCTGTTCTAGTGATCTATTTGTCCGTGGTTGTGCCAGTACTATACTGCCTTGATTATTACAACTTTGTAATGTAATTTGAAATCTGGAATTGTGATGACTTCAGGTTTTCTTTCTTTTTAAATTTCATTTTTTAACGTTTATTCATTTTTGTGATACAGAGAGAGACAGCACAAGCAGGGTAGGAGCTGAAAGAAAGGGTGACACAGACTCCAAAGTAGGCTCCAGGCTCTCACCTGTCAGTACGGAGCCTGATGCGGGACTCAAAATCACTGATCGCCAGATCATGACCTCAGTTGAGTTGGACGCTACACCAACTGAACCACCCAGGTGCCCCTGCTTTTCGTTTTTAGGGTTGCTTTGGCTATTCAGGTCTTTTTTGGTTCCATCCACATTTTAGGATAATTTGTTCTAGCTCTGTGAAAAATGCTGTTAGTGTTTTGTTAGGAATTGCATTACATTTGTAGATTGCATTGAGTAGTATAGATTTATCAAAACTATTTTATCTTCTAATTCATGAGCATGGAATTGTTATTTCCACTTCGGTTTTCTTGTGTCATTTTCAGTTATTATATCAATTTTGTATAGTATTCAGAGTACAGGTCTTTCACCTCTTTGGTTAGATATATTCCTAGGCATCTTATTATTTTAGGTGAAATTGTAAATGTAGTTGTAAATGATTTCTTACTTTCTCTTTTTGCGGCTTCCTTATTAGTATAAGGTAACATTGTAAATTGTATTGTGTCCTGCAATTTTACTGAATTTGTTTTTAAGGTCTCAGAATATTTTGGTGGAGTCCTTTGGGATTTCTACATAGAGAATTATGTCATCTGCAAATAGTGAAAGTTTTACTTCTTCTTGATGTGGAAATGTTGGGGTTCAGAGCCAACGGCCAAGAAAAAAATTCTTGAGATGTCTTCAGTACAAAAAGGTGGTTTATTAAAGCATGGGGTCAGCACCCACGGGCAGAAAGAGGGCACTGGCATGTGATGGGTGACTGATTGTATAACTTCAAATTGGGAGGGGGTTAGGGAGAGCACAAGTCTCTAAGGAATTTTGGAAACAAGGTTTCCTGTACAGTGAAGGGCCTAGCTATTGTTGGGAAAGGTCATTTATTACTGTTTAGTAAAGCCTCAGACATGAGACCCTTCAGAATATCTATCAGTGGGCCATATGCTTGGAGGATGTTTGCCAACATACATCTTGGGGCGTAGAAATAAAACAAGTTTCCCAAGAAATTTCTATATGTTTAAAGTAGACTCACAAGACCGTAGGGGGTTGGGATAATGTTAAGCTAAGACTGGCTTTTGCTCTTAAGAAAGTGTCAGCATTGAAGCAGCTGAATGTCTAGAGGAAGGTGACTCTGCCTGTCTGAAGGACTTATCAGTGGCCTGTAACTTGAAAGAACACTTAGCTTTTTCTTTTGCCTTTACTTTCAACATCATTCCGTTCTGATTTGGAATCCTTTTATTTCTATTTGTTGTCATATTTCTGAGGCTAGGACATCCAGTACTAAGTTAAATGACAGTGGTGAGTGGACATCTCTGCCTTGTTCTTGACCAGAGGGGGAAAGCTCCCTGTTTTTTCCTGTTGAGGATGACATTAGCTCGGCATTTCATAGATGGTCTTCATTATGTTGAGGAATGTTCCCTCTAACTATACTTTGTTGGGCATTTTTATCATGAATGAATTCTCTGCTTTATCAACATAGATGTAAACTACACACTGGATTTCAAAGACCTAGCATACATAAAGAGAATGTAAACTAAGTTAGTATTAAATTTCTTTATATCTATTTTGTGGTGAAATTACATTTTAGATATATTGGATTCAACAAAACAAAAAATTAAGGTCAATTTAATTTATTCTTTTTATAGTTTAAGGTGGCTACTAAAACGTTTAAAATTAAGGATGTGGTTCACTTTGGACAGCACTGTTTTAGTATCAGTTATTTTAGTGGAATAAAGCCATCATTAATCTGTTCAAGTTCTCAGAAGGATCTGTCAGTATTGCTTTGCTGGGAGCCATAAATGTGTAGAAGTTGCATATAAACACAACAACGTAAAACTTTCAAAACTACAAGTTTTAAACGTAAAAATTTTACTGTCTATTTTGGAAGACAACACCTGTCAAATTTTCTCAGTCTTGGGTGGTATATTGTTTAAATCCCCTGATGTAGTAGCCCTTTTTATGCATTCAGTGTTCAAGTTTTCTAATGGTTAATTGGAGGGATCTAGGTTTGCTATATAATGTGACCATGGAAGAGATTAGTTCTGAAAGCTTTTGGTTCCTTGATGAGCAGTTGTTAATATAAGATAGTGTTTAAACTAGTAGACTTTTATTTGTTCCTAAAACATAGTAGCTTAAGTTCACATTAGCCTATTATATCACATTTGTAAGACTTTTCTGTTGGTATCCAGTTACACACACTTTATTCTATTTATTTTTTTAATTTAAAATTTAAATTTGTTTCTTTTAATCCAACTTACTTAACATATCGTGTAATAATTATTTCAGGAATAGAATTTGGTGATTCATCACTTACATATAACACCCAGTGCACATCCCAACAAGTGTCCTGCTTAATGTCCCTTGCCCATTTAGCCCATCCCCCCACCCAAAACCCCACCAGCAACCTTCAGTTGGTTTTTTGTGTTTAAGAATTTCTATGGTTTGTCTTCCTCTCTGTTTTTATATCTTTTTTCTTCCCTTCCTGCTGGTCATCTCTCTTGTTTCTTAAATTCCACATATGATTGAAATCATATGGCATCTGTCTTTCTCTGACTGGCTTGTTTTGCTCAGCATAACATTCTACTTCCGTCCACATTGTCTCAAATGTCAAGATTTCATTCTTTTTGATCACTGAGTAATATTCTGTTATATGTACATTTCTGCCTATCTATCTATATATGAACATATAGATAGATATAGATATATAATATATACACTACATCTTCTTTATCCATTTTTCAATCAATGGACATTTGGGCTTTTTCTTTGGTTATTGTTGATAGTGCTGCTGTGAACATTCGGGTGCATGGGCGCCTTCGAATCAGCACTCATGCATCCATTAGATAAAACTCTAGTAGTGCAATTGCTGGGTCATCAGGTAGTTCTATTTTATTTTATTTTATTTTTTTGAGAAATCTCCGTATTCTTTTCCAGTTTGTATTCCCAGTAGTAGTGCAAAAGAGATCCTCTTTCTCTTCATCCTTGCCAACATCTGTTGTTGCCTGAGTTGTTAATGTTAGCCATTCTGACAGGTGTGAGGTGGTATCTCATTGTTCTTTTGATTCGAATTTCCCTGATGATGAGTGATGCTGAGCATTTTTTCATGTGTCCGTTGGCCATCTGGATGTCTTCTTTGGAGAAATGTCTAATCATGACTTTTGCCCATTTCTTCAGTGGATTATTATTTTTTGAGTGTTGAGTTTGATAAGTTTTTTATAGATTTTGGATACTATCTTTTTATCTGGTATGTCATTTGCAAATATATTTCCCCATTCTGTCAGTTGCCTTTTAGTTTGTTTAGATTGTTTCCTTAGCTGTGCAGAAGCTTTTTATCTTGATTAGGTCACAACTGTTCATTTTGCTTTTGTTTCCCTTGCCTCTGGAGACGTGTCAAGTAAGAAGTGCTGTGACAGAGGTCAACAAGGTTGTTGCCTGTTTTCTCCCCTAGGATTTTGATAGCTTGTTGTCTTATATTTAGGTCTTTTATCCATTCTGAGTTTATTTTTGTATGTGGTGTAAGAATGTGGTCCAGGTTTATTCTTCTGCATGTTGCTGTCCATTTTTCCCAACAATATTTGCTGAAGAGACTGTGTTCTTTCCATTGGATATCCTTTCCTGCTTTGTCAAAGATTAGTGGTCACACCTTTGGAGGTTTATTTCTGGGTTCTCTATTCTGTTCCATAGATTGATGTGTCTGTTCTTGTGTCAGTACCACACTGTCTTGATGATTACTGATTTGTAATACAGCTTGAAGTCCAGAATTGTGATGCCTCAGCTTTGGTTTTCTGTTCAAGACTTCTTTGGCTATTCATGATCTTTTCTGGTTCTACACAAATTTTAGGATTGTTTGTGCTAGCTCAGTGAAGAATGCTGGTGTTATTTTCATAGGGATTGCACTAAATATGTAGATTGCTTTGGGTCGATCAACATTTTAACAATATCTCCTCTTCTAATACGTAAGCATGGAATGTTTTTCCATTTTTTACTCATATTTTAAACCAAATACTTTTTTAGAGTTAGAAATGTGTCAGAGAATGGGATTTTGGAGAATTCTTTTTCAAGTACGAAGAAAAAGGTTATGTAAGGCATGAACCTGATTGGACATACACATTCTTTTTTTTTTCTTTGTACGTTTGATAGTTATACTATTCCAAATAAAATGTTGATTATGTGTTTTTAACTATTGCTTCTTATTGATGTGAGTGCATATTTTTGGTTTATGTATTTTTTCAAATAGTAGCTCACAGTGATATCCAGAAGCAGAAATAATGAAATACAAATTCATTGTTCTTCCTTGTGAGATAGAGAAGAGCAAGAAATGGACAGAGTTTTGCAGAATGAAAACCTAAGTAGACCAAGGATGAATCAATGAAGGCAGAGAGGCCCAGATTGTGGGAACAATATTGGTATTAGACTGTTGAGAGATTTTCCTTCCATGATCAAACAAGGAAGCACACTTATGAGTTGTTAATAAGGCACAAGAGCTTATGTTTAGAAATATATATCTTTTAAAATAAATTGTTCACTATTCACAAAGGTAACAGATGAGTCACATGGGGCACAATGAGATTACCTCATTTGTTCTGAAGAACTCAAGATGTTTGGCAGTTGTGGAGGCCTTACAATTCAGACTTTTAACTGTCTATCTAGTGCTTTCTTATGTTTCAGGTAACTTGCTACCTACAGATGCCTTATTCCATTCCTCATTCTGTCCCACTGAGACGACTATGTTCTTGGAACTCATGTATTCCCACTAACCAAACTTTGAGCTCCTGACAGCAACAATATTCTATTTTTGTGTATTCATATCTAAAGAATTCACTGTATAATTAGCGTGAAACAATGTTCAGATATTATATTTTTGATATTTAAATTATCATTACTGGATCATATATTACAACCTTTACAATCTATAACTCCTAGCAGAGCTATGATTGCATATCATAAACTTGACACGGTGGATCCAAAAGATCAATGACCAGAGCACAAACCCTTTTGAGAGGAGAATTTAGGAATCTCTTAAATCTGATCAAACTCATTGCTAATTGTTTCACAAAGGAGAAATCCACGCAAAATCCCAGTCCTCTTTCAATGTACATTTCGAAAGACCACCCAATTACGGACTCAGTTATACATGAGTGGCAATCCTCCATCACTCAGGTCTGAGGTTCAAGTTCTATGTCTTTGTCTCCAATATGCTCCCTTCTGTGGAAATAAGAATAAGAATGTGTTACATATTAAGTAACTCTACCCGGAAATATCCACAGTTGTATATTCAAGAATGCAAAGGCATGACATATGACCAGCTGTATATTCAGGAACATAAGTTTCTCCCTTTAGAACCTGCCCAAGGAATCTCTGTATTTTGGCAGGATAAGATAGTAAGTGTGGAGAAATAAGTAAAGAGGTCAAGTATATTGTTAGTGTAAAAGTGAGAGAAAAGGAAACTTACAATGAAACTTAAGTTTTATTAAAGAAGACATTGTATCCAATTTAGCCAGTTAGAAATTGTAACTCATAGATATAATTTCAGCCCACTTTCCCATCATTGATTCAAACTTATACTATATTAGGAATGCAGAGATCCAGTTGTCCATACTACCACCCTTTCTTTAGTAATCTCTGGATTCCTTGCTTGATCTCCTGGGTTCGCACTCCATAAACTATGGGGTTGAGAGCTGCAGGGATGACATGGTGAAGGACATTGAGCAAGACTGGCACATCAGGCGAGACTTTCTTCTTAGCCACATGAGTGAGCACGAAGACCAGAAGGATGGTGCTGAAGAAGAGGATAAGGATGAAGTGGGAGCCACATGTGCTCAGAGCCTTGGTCACAGCACCCTCAGCCTTGAGTCTGAGCACAGCTCGTAGTATGAGGGTGTAGGAGACGAATATGAGGATGAGGTCGGATCCTAGCAGGGTCCATCCTCCAGCAAACTGGTAGAGGCGATTGATGGTAACATCATTACAGGAGAGCCTAGAGACAGACATATTGGCACAGATGCAGTTCTCAATGACATTTCTCCTGCAATAGTGAAGTCGTGATGATAGAATGGGGATAGGCACTGTAGAAATAACGTTCCTGGCCAAAATAAAAATGGCAGCCTTGGCTACAAATTGGTCAGTGATGATGGATGGGTACCTCAGTGGGTGGCAGATAGCTATATAGCGGTCATAGGCCATGATCATGAATGTGCAGGACTCCATGGCAAGGAAGCAGTTCATAACATACATCTGGAGGAAGCAGGCATAGAAGCTGATGGCCTTGAGGTCAAACCAGATGATGGCCAGGACCTTGGGAATGACAGTGAGGCAGAGCACAATGTCCAATAGGGAGAGGATGCTGAGTAGGTAGTACATGGGCTCATGCAGAGAGGCTTCTAGCCTGATGGTAATCAGGAGAATACCATTGGCCCCCATGGCCAGGAGGAAGAGAAGGCTTAGGGGTAGGGACAAAGAAATTTGCCAGGTGTGGGACCTGATGAAACAATTCAGGAGGAAGTCTGAAACCTCAGAGGAGATGGTGCCATTTTGGTGTGCTGTCATATTTTGTCAAATATTCCTAGTTTTCTTTTTGATCTGTAAAATTAGGATAAAAATTAACCCCTGACTCAAGACACCTGGATTTAAAACAATTTGCTTCACTTAGGTGACATGCTTGAGTCTTAGCAAGTCATCCAGAGCCATGTAAATTCTTCTGTTTATATTTTGTGCCATGCCACTCTGATATTCCTGTTACTAAGCATTATAGAAGACTGAGGATATATGGTTTTTTTACATGTTTGAAATCTTTAAAATTTAATTTTAATAAAGTTTTATTTCTTGCAGCAACTAAAGAGAAGCAGAAAAGTATTTGGAAACTACTTTGTGAAAGGCGAGTCTCTAAATTTCTACTCTTAAGCTTCTTCTTTTTGTGTTTTATTCCTCATGACCACTTATACTACCACATGACAATTTAACAATATGCACAAATAAGTAGCATGTCTGGCACAAAGTAAGGTCTCAGGCGCATGTCCCTTGCTCTCTATAGCATTCTCATTCTGTGACTTCAACTATATTTTCTTTAATCGCAGTTTTTAAAAATGATACACTGGCATTAATGTTAATTAATTTTTACCTTTTCTAAAATGTCATTTTAGTTCATTGGCAATTGATCCCACCAAAAAATTGCCAATACATATTCATATATATAGGATTCTTAACTTTGGGAAAGAAACAACCTTGAAACTAGAATGTGCAATTCCACATAGGTATGTGAGAATGATATGTGTCTTTAAACAAGATGAAAGTTGAATCTTCTGATTGCAATAGTGTGAGGGTGATGAAGTCTACCTTTAAGTCCTTTCATCCCCCTCTATATCCCTTTCAGTCTTCCATGTAATGACCCAGGTCCTCTTGTCTAGTGGTTATGCTGTGCCTTGTTAGAGTAATCACAAGGATTAGGAGATGCTGCACATACAGGTGTTCATGAAGATAAACACCCATATAAAAAAAAAATCCAGTCTTGAGTTGGTTAACAAAGGACCTTCTGGTATATTGAGCACTGTATTCATTGAACTTTGCTATCTTTAAATTTTCTCTTTGGAAACATTCATTTGTAAGTTTGAGACATAACCAAGAGCACCTGAACAGCCCAGACCTTGCCACAATAACCTACAAGATGCACAATCGTATGCCACCAAATTTGAAATACTCCCTCTAAACACCACTTTCATCATTTAGATTTGTCTTTTGATCTTGCTCATTGTGCCTTCTGATCCTACTCTTTGCAAAATTTTTACATTTATTCTTTTAGGTCAGAGCCCCCAGATTCACCATATTCAAGAATCTTTTAATTTTCAGTCATTTCAGAGTATTCTTTGCATGAATTGGGGATTAATTACATGAAGGAGGGAAAATCTTGAAATGACCATTGGAGGGTATAACCAAATGGAAAAAATGGCAATTTAGACATGAGTATCCATGGAGAAGTACAGAGGAAGAAGCATATTCTCTTTGTCTCCTGAAGAACTTTAGGATAATTATAGCCCTAGGATGAAATTTCTGAGGACAACGTAGGAGGATTTTTTATCTGCTCTTTCCACTCACTGACTCTTCCTTTCTTCTCTTTTCTCTGGACGTTCCTCTGTGTTCTTCAATCTTAATTTATCCAACAAGCATTGAATTACCTACTCAGCCCTAGAAGTAAAGTATCTGAGACCATTATGTTCTACCCTCCTCTTAAAATCTTGGATTGAAATCAGAGCTAACCAATGAAACACGAGGGCTGATGACCTACAGCTAATGACTACTCGTTGTAGGTAGAGACAGGATGAAGAAGGCAGTGAGGTTAAAAGGCAATCACAAAGGCAGAGACCCTGCAGGGCAAACTTTTTCCTAGGCTGCAGGACAGGCCCCAGCATAGCACTATGGAAGCCCTGTTTGAAGAAGGGAAAGGGTTGTTAGGGTTCACCTAACTCCATAAACTCAGACAGAATTGTAAGACATCTCTCCCACATATCATTTCAGACACCATTGATCTGAACCAACCAGTGACAGATACCTCTATGATCTGTGCATAATTTTCTGTTTGTAGCAGCAGTAGCTTTTAGAAATTCTTTAAATTGAGCTGACATCAGAGGGACTACTTTTTGATGCCCACTGACCCTCCAACTGTGATCTCTGTCCTAAACCTAAAATATAAAGTTTATTTATTTATTTTGAGAAAGAAAACACACAAGTCAGGGAGGGGCAGAGGGACAGGGAGAGAGAGAATCCCAAGCAGGACTCTGTTCGTGTCAGCGCAGAACCCATGTATGGGGCTTGAATTCACCAGCTGTGAGATTATGACCTGAGCTTGAACTCATGAATTGAACTATGAGATTGTAGAGTCAGACACTTAACTGACTAATCCACCCAGGTGCCCCGAGATTAAATTTCATTCCTATGCCATTATTCAAGCATTTGTGGGCAGATTCTTTGCCCTAAATGAAATTTTCATATTCACATATGAAACCCGCAAGTTTTCAAATCTGAGTCCTAGATGATATACTTCCCTGAGTCCATCTGTTCACTAATCTCCTAGAGACAAATTCCTGCCCCTCTGCATCTCTGGCAGCACCCAGCAAAAGATCCAAAAAAGTAAGAGAAGAGCAGAAGGGAAGGTCTCAGAGCACAGGTTTTCACCTGTGCCTCCTGATTTGAGAAAGAATGCAGTCTCTACTACCCCATTTTCAGACTACCTTAGCAGTAGTGACTCAGGAATGGAATGCGGTACAGATCTGATTAGTGAAGGTCTCCTTACACTCACCCCATGTTCTCCTTAATCTTGGTATAGCTGCCTTTCAGGCACCCTCTACACAAACTCACTTACAGAGGATGTGAGCACAGGTCTGACTCCACGGATATTGCTGTTCCGGTTAGTTCCTGAAGCATCTGGGTGGAGTTATAACTCCAGAACCTCAAGGACTTTGCCCTCTGGGAACTACTCCATCCCTCATTCCTTGTGCCTAAAATATCCTCCTGGGATAGACAAGCAGGTGGGTAGAAGAAAATCTCTCTCTCTCTCTCTCTCTCTCTCTAAAAGCAAGGAGTTCTGGGGATGCCTGGGTGGCTCAGTTGGTTAAACTTCCGACTTCGGCCCAGGTCATGATCTCACATTCATGGGTTTGAGCCCCACATAGGGTTCTCTGCTGACAGCTTAGGGCCTGGAGCCCATTTCAGATTCTGTGTCTTTCTCTCTCTCTGCACCTCTCCTGTTCATACTCTGTTTCTCAAAAATAAATAAACATTAATTTAAAAAAAATAAAAATAAGAAAAAAATAAAAGCAAGAAGTTCTGATAATCCAGCCCAACAATGACTGTGTGTTCTGTGGGCAGTTAGTCTCCTGGGGTTAGGTCTTACATCCACTCATCCATGTTCACAGTCATTTGCAGATGCACACTCAGTGCCCTCCATCCTCCATGGGTCCAATAAGCTCACTCAGAAGTTCTCATGGGCTTCCTGCACATAAATATTAGATAAATACCTCCCCCATGTTGTTTAACGGATTGATGTTAACATCATGATTTTTATAACTGTATTATAATGGTAAAATCCAAGAGAAACTTAAAAAAATATTCCTGAGAAAATAGTGTTTTTCAGAGAGAAAAATTCCGTAGAAATTTTTGCTGTAGTGAAAGATTTTTCGAATGGGATGTATATACAACTGTATATTAGGAAACATGATCTGTTCCTTCATTTCTTACTTTCATTTTGAACCTCATGTAAATTATTCATACCCTTCCAATATGGGAGCAAACATGATCAGTTTCTTTATTATTTAATTATTTATTTTCATTAATTTTTTAAATGAGTATAGTTGACACAAGATGTTTCATTAGTTTCAGGTATGTAACATAGTGTTTCAACAAGTCTATGTATTATGCTATGGTCACCACAAGTGTAGCTGCCATCTGTCACCATACAGAGTTATTAGAATACCATTGATTATATACCCTCTCCTGTGCTTCAGTCTCTTTAAAGGTCTTCTTTTACTCTGTTTTTACTTCTCTTTCTTCTGTATATCTCAACATTACTCATATTTCTATTTCCTTTAGAAGAATTAAAACTCTAGTGTTTTTAAAATGTGTATTTTTGGGGGACCTGATTGGCTCAGTTGGTTAAGTATCCAACTTCGGCTCAGGTCATGATTTCATGGTTTGTGAGTTCGGACCCATGTCGGGCTCTGTGCTGACAGCTCAGAGCCTGGATCCTGTTTTAGATTCTGTGTCCTCCTTTGATGCTGTCTTGTTAAAAAAAAACTATAAAGATGTAAAATATTATTTTATTGTTTATAATTTGATTTTCTCCTGATATGTAAGCATTGTTCATATAGTTTGGCCATTTGTGGTTTTCAGGCTATAAATTATGTGGTCACATCCTTTACCTGCTTTTTCTATTAATTTTTGTTTTTCATGCATATTTACAAAATCTCTGTGCATATTTTAAATATTAGAACCCTTTTTTGGCTAGATATTGCTATCCTCTAGTTTGATATAAAGCTCTCAACTTATTGTCCGCTGTCCAATACTCAATGAATATCTTTCAATTTCACCAAGTCAAAATCTATTTTTCTATGAATAGTTTTTCTCTCTGGATCTTATTTAGAGAGCATTCCAGAAGATCGCAAAGATGCTTTTGTTTATTTGTTTTTGTTAGTTTTAATTGTTTTTAAAACATGGATTATGCTTCATACTGATGTATTTAAATCTGTTTGTTGTTTATATTGTCAAGAGTAAGGAGTGGTATTAAGTTAGTACAAACTGCTATATTCACAACTGTGCTAATATCAAATACCATGTTGTTATTTTTGTAAAGATCTTCTACTTTGAGTCCCCTAGCACCTCAACACTACCCTGGGCATTCGCATGGTATCTTCTGGACTTTGCCATGATCCATGAAGTGTGGGTTATTGATAGCAGAGTGGGGTCCATCAGTGGCAGCTGCAGGGCAGCCTGAATAGCTTCTGTTTTTTTGATGGAGGTGCTGTACCAGTTACTAAATATTTTTTTTTCTCAGTTCAAACAAACTTGCCTAAGCTGTTTTAATTATGCGTTAGTGCTCTAGCCTATCCACCTATCTTGTTGATCTATGTGCTCTAGGTAAACTGTCCTGGTGTGTTTTTGTACTGTTTAGTTTAGTTTACTTTTTTAAAATGTAAATTCTAATTAGTAAACATACAGTATAGTATTAGTTTCAGGTGTACAATATAGTAATTCAACAATTCCATACATCACCCATGCTCATCAGAACAAGTGAACTCTTTAATCCCCATGAACTATTTGACTCGTCTTCCTAACCCCCTCCCCTCTGTCAACCATCAATTTGTTCTCTGTAGTTCAGAATCTGTTTCTTGGTTTGCCTCTCTCTCTTTTCTTTTTCCCTTTTCTAATTTGTTTTGTTTCTTAAATTCCATATGTGAGCGAAATATGGTATCTGTCTTTCTCTGACTGACTTGTTTCACTTAGCATGATACTCTGCTCTGTCATGCCATTGCAAATAGCAAGATTTAATTATTGTGTATGGCTGAGTAATATTCCATTGTGTATATATAGCATGTTTTCTTTATCCATTCATTAATCATTGGACATTTGGGCTCTTTCCATAATTTGGCTATTGTAGATAACGCTACTATAAATCTTGGGGTAGATGTATCCTTTTTAATTAGTATTTTTGTATTCTTTGAGTACATACCTCATAGTGAAATTGCTGACTTGTAGGGTAGTTCTGTTTTTAACTTTTTGAAGAATTGCATACTGTTTTTCAGAGTGGCTGCATCAGTTTGCATTCCCACCAACAATGCAAGAGGATTCCCCTTTCTCCACATCCTCACCAGCCCCTGTTGTTTTTTGCACTGTTGATTTTAGCTATTCTGACTGGTGTGAGGAGTATCTCATTGTAGTTTTGATTTGTATTACTCTGATAGTGAGTGATTTTGAGGACCTTTTCATGTGTCTGTTAGCCATCTGGATATCTTCTTTGAAAAAATATCTATTCATGTCTTCTGCCCCTATTTAAATTCAATTCTTATTTTGGGGGGTGTTGAGTTTTATAAGTTCTTTATATATTTGGATACCAACCCTTTATCAGATATTTTATTTGCAAATATGTGTTTCCATTCCATAGGTTGCCAATTAGTTTTATTGATTGTTTCCTTCACTGCCCAGAAGCTTTTTATTTTGATGTAGTCCCAATGGTTTATTTCTGCTTAGTTTTCCTTGACTCAGGAGACACATTTAGTAAGAAGTTTGTATGGCTAATATCAAAGAGGTTACTGCCTGTATTCTCTTCTAAGACTTTAAAGGTTTTAGGTCTCACATTTAAGTGTTTCATCCATTTTGAATTCATTTTTGTGTGAGGTATAAGAAAGTGGTCCAGGGACTCAGTCAGCTAAGCATCCGACTTTGGCTCAGGTCATTATCTCACAGTTCATGAGTTCAAGCCCAGCATTGGTCTCTATGCTAATGGCTTGGAGCCTGGAGGCTTCCTCAGATTCTGTGTCTCCCTCCCTCTCTGCCTCTCCCCACCTCTCTCTCAAAAATAAAAATTAAAAAAATATAAATAAATGAAAGAAAGTAGTCCAGTTTCATCCTTTTGCAGGTTGCTGTCTAGTTTTCCTAGCACCATTGGTTACAGACTGTCTTTTTCCCTTTGGAAATTCTTCCCTGCTTTGTTGACAATTAACTGACTATGTATTTGTGAGTTCTTTTCTGGGTTTTCTATTCTGTTCTAGTGATCTATGAGTCCATTTTTTTAAATGTTTACTTACTTTTGAGAGAGAGAGACAGAGTGCAAGTAGGGGAGGGGCAGAGAGAGAGGGAGAGACAGAATCTGAAGCAGGATCTAGGCTCTGAGCTTTCAGCACAGAGTTCCATGTGGGGCTTGAACTCACAGACCATGAGATCATGACCTGAACCAAAGTTAGACACTTAACTGAATGAGCCACCCAGGTACCCCATGAGTCCATTTTTGTGTCAGTACCATACTGTTTTGATCACTACTGCATTATAATATAACTTGAAGTTAGGAATTGTGATTCCTCCAGCTTTGCTTTTATTTTTCAAGTTTGCTTTGGCTATTTGGGGTCTTTGTGGTTTCATACAGATTTTAGGATTGTTTATTCTAGCTCTATGAACAATGTTATTTGCATGTTGATAAGGAGTGCATTAAATGTACAGATTGCTTTGGGAAGTATAGACATTTTAACAATATTCTTCCAATTCATGAGCAGGGAATGATTTTCCATTTCTTTATGTCCTCTTTAATTTCTTTCATGAGTATCTTACAGTTTTCAGAGTGTAGGTCTTTCATCTCTTTGAGGAGGCTTATTCCTATCTTACTGTTTTTAGTGCAGTTGTAAATGGGATTGTTTTCTTAATTTCTATTTCTATTGCTTTATTATTGGTGTTTCAAAATGCAACAGATTTCTGTACATTGATTTTGTATTCTGTCACTTTACTGATTTTATTTATCAGTTCTAGCCTTTATATTTTCCCCCCGCTGGAGTCTTTCAGGTTTTCTATGTATAGGGTTGTGTCATCTGCAAATAGATTTACTTCTTCCTTGCTGATTTGAATGCCCTTTACTTCTTTTTGTTGTCTGATTGCTGTAACTAGGACTTCCAGTACTATGTTACATAACAGTGGTGAGAGTGGACACACCTATCTTATTCTTAAACATAGAGGAAAAGCTTTTAGTTTTCCCCCACTGAGGATGATATTAGCTGTGGGTTTTTCATAGACAGACTTTATTGTTTCAGTATGTTCTCTCTAAACCTGTTTTGAGGTGGGATTTTTTTTAAGGTTTTTTTTTTATGATCAATTAATGTTGTACTTTGTCAAATGTTTTTTCTGTGTCTGTTGAAATGATCATATGGTTCTTATATTTTTCTTTTTTTAAATGTGGTCTATCACATTGATTGATTTACCAATATTAAACCTCCAAACCAGGAATAAATCCCTCTTGATAATGGGGAATGATTTTTTAAGATGTATTGTTAGATTTGATTTCCTAATATTTTGTTGAGAATTTTTTCACCCATGTTCATCATGGATATTGGCCTATAATTTTCTTTTTTAGTGGGGTCTTTAGTATCAGGGTAATGCTGGCTAATAGAATAAATTTGTATGTTTTTTTTCTTTTAATATTTTGGAATAGTTAGAGAAAAATAAATATTAAATCTTTTTTTATTTTATATAGAGAGAAAGCATGAAGGAGAAGGGCAGAGGGAGAGAGAGGATCATAAGCAGGCTATATACTCAGTTCATAGTGTAATGTGGGGCTTGATCCCAAAACCTTGGGATCATGACATGAGCCAGAATCAAGAGTTGGTCAAATGTCTGAGCCACCTAGGTGCCCCATATTAACTCTTCTTTAAGTGTTTTATAAAATTCCCCTGTGAAGCCATCTGGCCCCAGACTTTTGTTTGTTGGGATTTTTTTGATTATTGATTTAATATCTTTGTTGATTATCAGTCTGTTCAAGTTTTCTATTTCTTCCTGTTGAGTTTTAGAAGCTTAAAGATAGTTGCAAATGACATATTAGATAAAGGGTTAATATCCAGAATATATAAGGAACTCACCAAACTACACGCCCGAAAAACAAACAACCCAGTGAAGAAATGGGCAGAAGATATGAACAGACACTTCTCCAAAGAGGACATCCAGATGGCCAACAGACACATGAAACGATGCTCAGCATCCCTCCTCATCAGGGAAATACAAATCAAAACCACACTGAGATACCACCTCACGCCAGTCAGAGTGGCTAAAATGAGCAAATCAGAGAACTCTAGATGCTGGCGAGGATGTGGAGAAACGGGCACCCTCCTACACTGTTGGTGGGAATGTAAACTGGTACAGCCCCTCTGGAAAACAGTGTGGAGGTTCCTCAGGAAACTAACAATAGAACTCCCCTATGACCCAGCAATAGCACTGCTAGGAATTTACGCAAGGGATACAGAAATGCTGAGGCATAGGAGCACATGTACCCCAATGTTCATAGCAGCACTCTCCACAATAGCTAAAACATGGAAAGAGCCTAAGTGTCCATCAATGGACGAATGGATCAAGAAGATTTGGTTTATCTATACCATGGAATACTACATGGCAATGAGAAACAATGAAATCTGGCCATGTGTAGCAACATGGATGGACCTTGAGGGTGTTATGCTGAACGAAATCAGTCAGGCAGAGAAGGACAAATATCATATGTTTGCACGTATAGGAGGATTAGGAGGAACTTGACGGAGGAACAAGGGGGAGAAGAAGGGCGGAAATGGTGGGGGAAAGGGAGAGAGGCAAACCATGAGAGACTCTTGAATGCTGACAAAAACTGAGGACTGATGGATGTGGGGGGGGGGGGGGATGGGCATGGAGGAGGACACTTGTGGGGATGAGCACTGAGTGTTATGTGGAAACTAATTTGACAATAAACTATTTGTAAAAAAAAAAGAAGCTTATATGTTTGTAGGAATTTATCTATTTATACAAGGTTGTCAGGTTTGTTTATGCTCTAATCTTGATTGTATTCTTTTTTTTTTTTTCCTGGTTTTAGGCTTCATTTGTTGTTCTTTTTTGGCTCAGTTAGGTATGGGGTTAGGTTACTTATTTAAGAGTTTTCTTTCTATTTGAGGAAGCTTGTATTGCTATCGACTTCCCTCTTAGGACCACTTTTGCCACATCCCAAAGGTATTGCACTGTTGTGTTTTCACTTTCATTTGTTTCAGAGTATTATTTTATTACTTCTTTGATTTCTTGGTTGATCCATTTATTGTTTAGTAGGATTTTGTGTTGTTTAACCTCCATGTATTGTGGTCTTTCCAAATATTTTCTTGTAGTTGACTTCTAGTTTCAGTGGTTGTGTCCTCGAACTAGGTGCATGGCATGATTTTAATATTTTTTGTATTTGTTGAGACCTGTTTTGTGACCTAATACATGATCTATTCTGGAGAGTGTTCCATGTAGACTTAAAAGGGATGTGATATTTTGCTGTTTTAGGATGGAATATTCTGAATATATCTATTAAAAACATCAGGTCCAATGTGTCAATCAAAACGGTTGTTTCTTTGTTGATTTTCTACTTAGATGATCTATCCATTGCTGGAGGTGGAGAGTTAAAATCTCTTATTTTTGTGTTATTATCAATTAGTTCCTGTATATTGTAATGAATTGTTTTATATATTTTGGTGTTCTCATTTTGGATGCATAAATATTTACAATTGTTTTATCTCATTTTTGGATAACCAGCATACATCCAATCATTTATTCAACATGTATTCAGTCATTAAGTTCACAAACATTTATGGGTCTATGCCATACACTGAGGACTGTTTGTGCACTGGAAATGCAACTGTGAACATAAAAGACAAAAATTCTTGCCCTTTTGCTGCTTAAATTTTAGTGAATGTAAGCTGACTAAACAAATAAGTGAGTAAATGTAGGTCATTAAATAGTGATAAATGCTGTGCAGAACAGGAAAACAGAGAAGGTGTAAGAACATTGTGTTTTGGGGGAATATTGTTGGATACCATTTTAAATACTGTGGTCAGGGAGACCCAAATGGACCTGAGTGAAGGAGCTATGTGGAAAAAGGAACAATAAGCAAAAAGCTCCAGAGACAGGACTATAGTTCATGTTTTTGAGCAGCTGTTAGGGAAACAGTTCTGACTGGGGGACTGAAGGAGGAGGTCAGGTAGGTAAAGGAGTCCCACCTTTTGGGAACAACATTCATCTCTCTTCTGGAATTCTTTATGTGTTTTAATCTAACTCTTAATACATTAATTTTATATATTTTTGGCTTTTCCACCGGGCTTTTTTGAGTAATGAGACCAAGATTTATGTATGTTAGAATCCCATTTTCTAGTTCTGTGCTAGACATAAAATATATTTCAATAAATATGTTTAAATGCCTGAGGGAAAGATTAAAACATAATGGTTATTTTCAACATTTTCTAGCAGTTGTTTTTTAATTTCACTTTGATTTTCCAAAGTCAACGGACTATCTTTAAGTACTTCTACTTCCCATCAACCACACACCCATTACACTGACTCTAAATGGGATTTATTCAGGAGCAGACAATGAGGTGTGATGCTTGACTCATCAAAATTCATAGCTACTAGTTTGTGTGCCATGATGAGAGATTATACATCTATATCCACAGGCACCTCCAGAAAATAATGGAATGTAAGAAATGTGCTGTAACTGTGGGTAAGAAGGAAACCATACAGTTCATATCATCAGGCATGTCCAGAGAGAGGATTCAGACTGTAATTTTATCTCCAAGTCTCTGCCTTCCAATAGTGATTTTGAATATTCTTGGTTGAGAAAAGTCAAGGTAGAACACAATTACTTGCTGCTCTCACCCACCCTCCTCAGTAACTTCCTAATCCCCTCTTTAATCTCCTGGGTCCGTACCCCATAGACAATGGGGTTGAGAGCTGCAGGAATTACATGGTGTAACACATTAAGTAAGACAGGAATATCAGGGGAAATTTTTTTCTTGGCAATGTGGGTAAAAACAAATACCAGCAGGATGGTGCTGAAGAAGAGGATGAGAATGAAGTGAGAGCCACAAGTGCTCAGAGCTTTGGCAGCTGCCCCTTTTGCCTTAAGTCTAAAAACAGCTCGTAGGATGAGGGTATAGGAGAAGAAGATGAGGCTGAGGTCAGAGCCTAGAAGAGTCCAGGCCACAATTAACTGGTAAATTCTGTTAAAGGCAACATTATCACAGGAGAGCTTGGACACAGAAAGATTGGCACAGATACAGTTTTCAATTACATTATTTCCACAATAATGGAGCCGGGCAGAAAGGATGGGAATAGGTGCAGTAAGTAATGTGTTTCGGGCCAAGATGAAGAGAACAGCCTTTCCTACAAACTGGTCGGTGATGATGGATGGGTAGTAGAGAGGCTTACAGATGGCCACATAGCGGTCATAGGCCATGGCCAGGAAGGTGCATGATTCCATGGGCAGGAAGGTATTCATGATGAACATCTGGAGGAAGCAGGTAGAGAAACTGATGGACCTGTGGTCAAGCCAGAAGATGGCCAAGACCTTGGGGATGACAGCCAGGCAGAGCACGACGTCCAGCAGGGAAAGGATGCCAAGCAGGTAGTACATGGGCTCATGCAGAGAAACCTCCAGCCAGATGGTGATCAGGAGGGTGGTGTTGGCCCCCATGGCCAGGAGGAAGAGGAGGCTGAGGGGCAGAGACAACCAATGCTGCCAGATGGGGGACCTGACAAAGCAATTCAGGATGAAGTCTGAGACTTCAATAGAGAGGGTGCTGCTGTTATAAGGCAGCATTGGCAGTGAGTTTATAAGGCAGATGTCTGAGTAGCTGCAGAAGAAAGAAGGAGTTAATCTATCATACTCTGATGGCTGTGTACTTAGCTTGTAAAATCCATAGGGGTAAGTACATAATCTACTTCATCTACCCTACAACCCTCATGCCTAGCACATTTTTTGACGTAAAATAGACATTTGTTGGATATATAATATAATGTTTCCTCATCTTTGTTCTTCTATGTGTTTTATATTACTTTCTCTTATGTGAATGTATCTTTTTAGGTTGTTTGCTTGGTTAGTATTTAATGAATCAGAAATTATTTTAACATCAAATGTTATTTAAATTAAACACATAAAATAAAAGGCTGAGGAATAATTTCAGTTTATATTTAAAATGAGCAGAAATGGATTACAAAGGCTAGATGGGATCTACTTTCAAGATTTTAAGGAAGTAAAATATGATAGTATCCAGTGGCATAATGAACTAGGGTACTTAGAGCAAATCACTTGATGAAAATGTATACAAATCATTTCTATGGTTATGTCTATAACTAATATCTATCTTTATCAATACCATACCCATATCCATACCTACATGTATACCTATACTTATGCTAATAGGCACTTTTATTTTGATATCTTGGATATACCCATGAACAAGTAAAAAAGAAAGAATTACCAGGATAAAGGTTGAATGAAATCCAGACATTGAAATCAAATACTGATGTTGGCTTTCAACCTGATAGCACTTGTAGCACTCCATAAACTTAAGCACCTGCCTTCATTACCCCCAAAGTCTAAAATCCAGGGGCAGAAGAGAAATCTAGGCTCAAGCAGGTGGAGAATGTAGAAGGGATCTCCCATTTAGATAGGGCTTTACAATACTAAATGCTTTACAATACAATACATCTTGAATAAAAAAGTGTGCACTAAAAATAATCCCATTCCTTCATCTTCATCCCTCACTCACACCTGGAACTTCAAATAACATCAAAGCTTATTATATGGTAGAAATCTTCCCTGTAAATTCTGAACTGCAGGCTGGTTCTCATTTGACTTGGCAGCCTGTGTTCACACCAACTGTTTGTCTCAGAAAGGAATTTAAAGTTATCCTGGATTGGTGGTTGTTTCAGAAAATAACAGAAACAAGCCCAAATCCATTCTCTAGAAAGAAACTTCATCTCAGGCCTCAAAGAATTTCAACACAGAAACTCCTGAAGAAAATGAGTTGCTTGTGGTAAACAGACAATTAATTTAATTTTTTTTTAAACAAATGATGGGTTGCCTAGGTGGCTCAATTGGTTGAGCATTTGACTTCAGCTCAGGTCATGGTCTCATGGTTCTTGAGTTTGAGTCCCGCACTGGGCTCTGTGCTGACAGCTCAGAGCCTGGAACCTGCTTCGGATTCTGTGTCTCCCTCTCTCTCTGCCCCTCCCCTGCTCATGCTCTATCTCTCTCTCTCAAAAATAAAGGAACATTAAAAATTTTTAAAAATGAGTGTAAGCCCAAAAAAATGACAGATAGCCAAATCCAATTTATAAAAATTTAAGATATTACTTGTTTTATAAAGGATATAGAACAAAATTATTTCTACTAGGTTTTAGGTAATGAAAGAAAAGCTTTAAAATACACACAATAAAATAAACACACACAAAAGGAGAATCAATCATATCTCCTAGAAATGAAAAAATATAATTAAAATTAACATTGCAAGGGACAGACTTAAGAATAGATTAGCCACACTTGGAAAGATAATTAATGAGCTTAGAAGATAGAACTTGAGAAATGTTTCAGAATAAAGCTCCAGTGGATACACAGAAAATGCAAACATGTAGTTAAGAGCAAGGACATGGGATTCTGACTAGTCAGAGTCCCTCTATCTTTTTTGTTTTCTTGAGATTAAGAAGATGATGTCCAGAATTAACATTTTGCTCAGGGCATTGGAATCTCTAAAAAGTAGCAAAGCAGATTTCTAGAAGAACTAGATATACTTGAAAAACAATATCAACAGTAAGAACTAAATTGATGAAATTAAACAGATTAGGGCTAGCTAATGGGAGAGTCAGTAAACTGTCAGAGGGTGGTCACAAGAATCTACTGAGAATGAAGATGGAAATAAAATAAAAACAGATGGGGGAAAATAAAGAAAGTATAAGGTAAATAGCATGTGGGATGAGTATGTCTAACACATTTAATAAAAGCTCCCAGTTGAAGAAGAAAGAGAATGAAATAGAGACATCTAAACTTTTCAGGTGAGATGAAATACATTAGTAATCAGATCCAAGAATTCCAATTAGGGGCACCTGGGTGGCTCAGTCAGTTAAGCATCTGACTTCAGCTTAGGTCCAGAGTTTGAACCCTGCACGAGACTGTCTGCTGTCACTGCAGAATCTGCTTGGGATTCTCTCTCTCTGCCCCTTCCCCAATTGTGCTTTCTCTCCCACACAAAATAAAAAATAAACAACAACAAAGAAAAGAATTCCAATAAGTCCCGGATGGGAGACATAAAAATGAGTGTACACCTAGATATAGCTAAATACATACACCTAGATATCATGGTCTAACTTCAGGTACCAAAGAGAAAGAGACAATCTTAAAGATCAATATGACTATTACAATGAGAAGAATGGGTGTGTGCAGAGACCCTGGGATGAGAATTCCGGGTTAAAAGTTACAGAGTCGCCACAGGATTCTTGGCCTCTTTTTTGAAGAGTTCTGTCAGTCTCATAGCACTTTCGTGCCTTTCCTCCAAACCTCATGTATTGCTATCATTCTGCCCTCCTTTCCCCAATTGTTAGGTTTCTTTGTCCAGCTTAATAAGGTCTCTATGCCCATTTTGTGGACTGTATGAGGTAGTCTTCAGATGGCCTTCTAGGGACAGAAATTATGAACTCTAAGGGGCCATTGCATGAAGGACCCTCCTCAGTGACTCAACCTATAAGACTGTTGTTCTTGGTGTCTGGAGGAGCCATGTCTGTGCAGAGACTTTTCTAGTCTTTTGAGGTACTAAATTGGAGTATATAGAAGGTGATTAAAAATCCATGTTAATCTGGAAAAATTATTGGGCCTGATGTCAAAGCTGTCAACAGGTCACAGGGGTAAAGGGTGATAAATAATGATGAGAAGAGCAGAGAAAGTCATTGAGTGATAAATGATGTTCCAGGCTTGCTTCCCTTAGGGAATCTGTTGATGTGGAGGAAACTATGCACAGTGGGGTGAATCTAGGCCTCTCAGATGGAGGATAAACCAAGAGAGAGTGGAAAGAGTTGACAGAACAGAGCCATAAATGCCTAGAAAATAGATGGTGAAGAGAAGATAGAAATAGAGAATACTGAAATTAAAAGAGACAAAATTAGATTGAGAATACAGAGGACAAAGGAAGCAAAAGAAGTAAAGGGGCAGAAAGAGGAGCAAGTACTTTTAGAAAATGAGAAAGGCAGTATAAGGCAGAGTAGAGAGGATTTCTAACTTAATGGTAAGCCAAGAAGAGTGATTGGAAACTTTCTTTTCCTTCCAAACCTGCATTCTCTCTTGTGTTCCCATAAGCATTCATTGAAGGATGTTTAAGATATCTGATCCTCCATGATACTCTACTGCAGATCCTTGAACCCGTGTCTGGACCAAACCTCTCCCCAGAGCACATAGAAGTCTGACTTGTCTTTGGCACAGTCATCTCTCCCACTTCTCTTCAAGCTCCTGTTCTCAAATTTCAACCTGTAGCTTTTACAGTTGCAAGCCCAGCTTCAGTCCCACCACAACCCCTCCTCTGGCCAGTTGTCTAATATCATAGTGGTGGCTTGGTGCCTTCATTTTCTGGTGGAGCCAAACTTACTAGATGGAGACAGTGACCTCTTCCACAGAGGGATGTTCCTAGCTCTGTGTGAACCTCTTATACTCTGGCTTTCAAAAAGGAGAATATATGCCTGAGCTTCAGCTTCCTGTTTCCCCAGGGAAAGACTGGACAATCAGTTGCCCAGCGTTTACTTATCCTTCAGGGAAAAAGCTTTCCTCTCAGCTCAAGTTGTGCAATCTCCAGCCAGAGGCAGTACTGACTCTTAGGACAGAGGGAGAGGCTCAGAATTAATTACCCTGCACCAGTTGAATGGGTTGAATACGATCCTTAGGAAATGAAAGTATGGTTAATTATACAAAAGTGAAACCTTAGGACAAGAAGGTTCAAGGCAAGAGTGCCTGGATGACTTAGTTGGTTGAGCCTTTAAAGTTAAGCATCTGACTTTGGTTCATATCATGGTCTTACGGTCTGTGGGTTTGAACCCCAAGTTGGTTCTCTGCTGTCAGTGTGGAGCCACTTCAGATCCTCTATCCCCCTCTCTCTCTGCCCCTCCCTCCTACTTACTCTCTCTCTTTCAATATAAATAAATAAACTTAAAAAAAATAAGCCCCTGAGTTAAAAAAAAGTTCAAGGTAAAATGTCAGTGTACCAAGTTTTGATTTTCCAGAAACATATTATTAGAAAGTATGCATAATATACATAAAACCAATCATGTGCACTTCTATACTGATAGTTTGTAGTAACTATGAAACATTCAGATTCCCTCCATTATATAAATATAAATAAATAAATAAATAAATGATTTTTAGAGAGAGAGAGTGCAAGCGGGGTAGAGGGGCAGAAGGAGAGAGAGAAAGAGCCCAACATTGGGCTTGATCCCATAACCCTGGGATTATGACCTGTGCCAAAATCAAGAGCTGGATGTTCAATGGACTAAGCCACCCGGGCATCCCATAAATTAACATTAACGACGTACACAATATAATATTACTCAGCCATCAAAAAGAATGAAATCTTTCCTTCTGTAGCAACATGGATGGAGTTAGAAAGTATTATGGTAAATGAAATATCAGTTAGAGAAAAATACCATGTGATTTCACTCATGTGGAACATAAGAAATGAGACAGATGAACATCAGGGTAAAGAGACAGAGACAGAGACCCAATACAGGCTCTTAACTATAGAAAACAAACTGATTGTTGCTCAAGGGGAAGTGGATGGGAAGGAAGATGGGTTAAATGGGTGATGGGTATTGAGGGCACTTGTGATGACAACCGGGTGTTATATGTAAATGATGAATCACTAAATCTACTCTAGAAGCTAATACTCCTTTATATGTTAAATAACTAGAATTTAAATAAAAACTTGAAACAGTAAACAAATCATTATGAAAAATAACCACTAAGTTAAAAAAGAAATATTAAAACAAATGAAACAAACAAAAACGCCTTTGTGATTTTATGGAATATTCCCTAAATAGGATTTCCCGAGAAAATGTAGTCATAGTAAAACAGAGTTTGGCTTGTTCAAATTGAAGATTTTTCCATTGAATAATGGAAAGTTTACACTAAAATTCACAGATACATAACAGACTAGAGGAGATACTAGCAATATCTGGCCAAAAGGGGTGCTAAGATTTAAATTATGCATGGAGGGGCACCCAGGTGGCTCAGTCGGTTAAGGGTCTGACTTCAGCTCAGGTCATGATCTCAAGGTTCGCGAGTTTACACCCTGCTTCAGGCTTTGTGCTGACAACTGGAACCTGGAGCCTGCTTTGGATTCTGTGTTTCCCTCTCTCTCTTTCCCTCCCATAGTCATGTTCTGTCACTCTCCGTCTCTCCCTATAAAAAATAAACATTAAAAATTAAAAAAAAAATTATGCATGGAGATTTTGCAAAAAAATATGCAAGAAAAACAAAATTAATAGGAAAAGCAGGCAAAGGGTGTAAAACTAATTCACAGCATGAAAATTACAAATGGCTAAACAGTATATTAACAATGCAGTTATCAGGAGAAAATCATATTAAAATAATGAGATACTATTTTATATCCACCAAACATAAAAAAAAAGATAGCATCAATTGGTGTAAGGAATGTGAAGAATTAAGAAATTAGAAATTTCTAGTGAGATTTTATAAGTGTTTTGGAGATAAAGTTGGTAATTCCTAGTGAAATTAAATATTTTTACTTTATAACTAAAGAAAACACTCTGACACATATACCTATTTTAGGACTATAAAAGAAGTATACTATAAAGATATTGACATTAACAGTAATTATAGGTCACTTGGGTGTTCACTACTTCTATAAAAAATGCACATAATGGGAATTGAATAGCAATGAAAAAGAATAACTTACTCAGAACAACATGGATGATTATTTAAGATTTAATGTTGAGTGAAAACAAAGAATAACGTCAGATTTATGGTCCAATATTATTTATAAAATTCAGTATCCAAATCATCCTCCCATAGATGAACATGCAGTTACATAAGCATATCTAAGATTAATTGAAAAGATACATTTTAAGAACACTGGAGCTTTCGGGGCACCTGGGTGGCTTAGTCGGTTAAGCGACCGACTTTGCTTGGGTCATGATCTCACGGATCGTGGGTTCGAGCCCCGCGTCGGGCTGTGTGCTGACTGCCAGTTCAGAGCCTGGAGCCTGTTTCAGTCTGTGACTCCCTCTCTCTCTGACCCTCCCCTGCTCACGCTGTCTCTCTCTCCTAAAAATAAATAAAACATTTTTTAAAAAATTAAAAAAAAAAACACAACACTGGAGTTTTCACTTTTCTTTTTTTTTCTTTTTTAAAAAATTTATTTCTGAGAGAGACACAGCATGAACAAGGGAGAGTCAGAGAGAGAGGGAGACACAGAATCCGAAACAGGCTCCAGGCTCTGAGCTAGCTGTCAGCACAGAGCCAGACGTGGGGCTCGCATCCACGAACCGTGAGATCATGACCTGAGCCGAAGTCGGCCGCTTAACTGACTGAGCCACCCAGGCGCCCTGAGCTTTCACTTTTCTAAAGAGAAAAGAAATAGGAGCAGAGTTGAGATATCCAGGAGACAGAAAAATAGAGGAAAAGAAGGCCTTTAAAGAAACTGATGCTGATGCCACAGCACAGGGAACATAGTCAGTGGTATTATCATAGTGTTATATGGCAACAGATGGGAGCTACTCATGATGAGCACAGCATAACTGTATACATTCGTTGAATCACTATGTTGTACAACTAACTAATGCAACATTCTGTGTCAGCTTCAATCAACTTAAAAAATAATGAAAAATAAAGAAAGAAAAAAATAAAGGAACTGATGATGCTTGCTCCCATAATTTGAAGGGTATGAATATTTCACATGAGGCTCAAAATGAAAAATAAAATAAACAAATGTTTCCTGATACACAGTTGTATATACATCACATTTGAAAAATCTTTCAGTACAGTAAAAGATATGATAGGATTTTCTTTTAGAAAAGCACATTGCATTCTCTCAGGAATATATTTTTCAAGTTACTCTACCATTATTATCATTATGATGCCATCATAAAAGTCATGATAAGTTAACATCAATCCACTCAATAACATGGTTTGGGAGGCACCTATCTAACAAATGGTCTGCTGGAAACCCATGAGAACTTCTGAGTGAGCTTATTGGACCCATGGAGAGCACTGAGAGTACATGGGAAAATGATTGCGAACATGGATGGATGTAAGATCCCTACCCCAGGAGGCTAACTGCCTACAGAACACAGTCAATGTTGGGCTGGATTACCACAGTTCCTTCCTATTAGAGAGAATCATTTTCTTCTCCTTCTTGCCTGCCTGCCTGCCTGGCCCAAGAGGGCTTTTTAGGCACAACAAAGTGGGATGGACTAGTTCTCAGAGGGCAAAGTCCCTGAGGCTTTGAAATTATAACTATACCTGGATACTTCAGGAACTAACCAGAACTCCAATATAAGTGGAGCCAGACCCTTGCTCATATCCTCTGTAAGTGAATCTGGATAGAGGGTACCTGAGAGATGGCTATACCAAGATTAGCCAGGATGTGGGGGAGACCTTTCTCTTCAGTCCAGATTTCTGCTCCATTCCATTCCTGAGTCAGCACTGCTGAAGAGGTCTGCAAACAGGGTTGTAGACATTTCATTCTGTCTCAGGTCAGAGAGCAAATGTAAGAAGCTGTGTCCTGGGACCATCCCTTTTGCCTTTTCTGATATTTTACAGGGTGATGCCAGATGCAGAGAAGCGGGAATATGTCCGTAGGAGATGAACAGCGGTGGGGGTGGAAACCCTGAAGAGTGTATCATCTGCAGCTTAGTTTAGATGATTTGGAGTTTTTAACTGAACATATTGAAGGGACTTTTAAGGCAAAGAATCAACACGCAATGCTTGAATCATGGAGGAGGAATTAAATTTATTCTAAATAACATTAGAAGTTGAAGTCAGAGACCATAATTGGGGGTCAGTGGGAGTAAGAAAGTAGTTCCTCAGATTAAGCTTTATTTGAAGAATTTCTAAAAGCAGAAAACTATGCCCAGAAAATCACTGGTTACACTCAGTAACATCCTAAACAATATTTTGGAGAGATGTGTCAAGTTCTGTCTGAGTTTCTGGAGTTAGGTTATCCCTATAAGTAATTAATGAATAAATAATAATAATAACAATAATAATAGACACAAAGTAAAAGGAAACAAGAAGAAAATGGAATTCTGAGCAGTGAAAGCAGGAGTCAGAGCTGTAAGTGCAAGAACAAGGGAGATTCCAGATTTCTGGAAAACTGCCCAAGGATTTTAGGTGCATTGGGATGGAGGTGAGAGAAACCTAAAAACATATAAAAATGCCAGTTAAGCTATGCATTTCTATATCACTGTGGTGACATGGAACATAGGCGTATTAGTGCATTCACTGGTTTGGACCTAACTTTTATTTCTTCCACATCCAAACCCTCCTAATTAAACTGGAAATATACACAATATCACTGAATCTCAGTTGTCCATTTCAAAAAATAAATTGTTAAAATGCTGTACTTACCCTACCTACTTTGGAGTGTTATGAGTCACACATGAAATATTATGTTTAACATTCATCCCCAAATTGCCAGTCACTACTAATGTATTCTGTTAGCAAGAGAACAAGGATTGGGAGCCCATCTAAATCTCTTCTACATATTAGGTAGGAGCCATGCCTGGCAGACACCAGCTGCACAAACCCTTGCTTAGGGAAGCAGAGGATTAGGAGTAAAGAGAAGAGCCTTGGAAGGGAATGCCCCTCCTCCCTGGTCTGAGAGCAAGCCCCAAACGCTGGCTGACAAGCTCTCCTGATGGGGAGAATGTAACAGCAGCCAGCTGAGCAGAACTGGAACTGCAGGTAGGGAATAGAAAATCCTATCTGGAAACAAAAATTCTATTTGAACCAAGAAAAAGAGTGTTTCTAAAATAATGGGGTTTTGGAATGGTGGGGGTCAAGAGCTGATGGCCAAGAAAGAATTCTTGAGATGTGTTTGGTGCAAAAAGGTGATTTTATTGTAGGATTTTTTTTTTTACCTCAATACCTAGGGTTTCTTGTCTCACAGCTTCGAAGAATAAAGAGGTGGACACAAAATGAGCAGTAGGCAAAACTTTATTAGAGTAGTATAAGAAAGTAGGAATAGTATGAAAGCTCTCTTTACAGAGGGGGCATTTGAAAATGAGTACCCGAGACTATAGGCAAAGGTCTGTTTTATAAGGTTTTGGTCACCATCCTTCCTCCCTTCCCCAAGCCTTCTTGTTTCTTCTCAGGTCCTTCCCTTATTGGCTAGGTAACTCTAAATGTCTACTCATTCCTTTTTGATTGGCTCATTTCTATTGTATAAGGGATGCTCTATGGCCATACCATTCCTTGTGGGTCATATGTTTTTGGTCAGATCTTTTGTCAAATTCCTGAGGGTGACCTGATAGAGAATAGGTGGCATCTGTTACATTCCTAAAAGGAAACTTACACCTGAGGGGGTTTACTGTGGTCAGACGCTCCCAGCATTGTTCCAGAATATGTGTTTCTCCCTCATCCTGGGGACTCAGGTCTCATCTTTCCCTCTCTGCCTATTTTATCCTATCTTTCTCTATCATAATTTTATTAAAGCACTGGGAGAAGACCCTTGGGCACTGGGGTTGTAAAAAGTGACCAGTTATATACCATGGAGTTGGGGGAGGTAAAGGCAAAATGGGTCCTCCTAAATGACTTTCATATGGTAAAGAGGACTCCTAAAATACCTGAGGCCTTGCTATTATTGTCAAGCTAAGGTTGTTTTCTCTCTGGTAAGACATTAACATTAAGTCAGTAGAGAGTTACAGGAGAAATGCTACACTGTGTATTTGCCTCAAGTATTTGTCAATGAGCTGCAAGTTATAAAGAATTTAACTATATACATTTCCTCCTTTTCTTTGTTCCCCAAATCATTATAGAGGGAGGGTGATGTTGGGGCTACAGGAAACTGAACCTATAGGTGTCTGGAGATTAGGTGGTTGATAAGATTGCCTTTTGCTTATTATTTACTAAGACTTATGTAAACTGATGGAGACATATCCTGCATGACTGTGGTCTCCATCAGTTAACCATTTGTTTTTTCCTTTCATTTGTTCTTGGGCAGCCAGGAGTGCCTGACTAATGTCCCACATATGCCACCCCCCACTAGGGGGAACGCTGTTAACTTGGCTTTGCCCTCAGCTTGCCTAATGCTCCCTCATCATAAAGATATGAAAACATTGTCGAGATCTGGGTCAGGATGTAATAAAACATCCTACCTTGCTACTCTACATCCACTCCAAGCTATTGCTCTTCCATCAGATTCTATTGTCAAAACTATTCATGGTATCACGGGTGAAATTTGTGTTTTCTTTTTTATAGGATTGATGGGGCAAACAAATTATCATATAATTATTCATGAGATCCAGAGGAGTCCTAGAAATTACTCTAATCCAACCCACTGTATTAAGCTGGAAGATTAGTGTAATACAGTAATGAGTGGATACAGTTGTGAGATTTAATTTCCCTTGTTGGTAATGTGATATTATAACATATATCATAGGGTGTTGAATAATTCAATGGGATGAAGCCCTAGGCTACTTGAGCACAGTTAGAGAAAATGGTAAAAGTTCCTAAATTAATATGCAATTTATCTTATATAGTGAACCTCAAGAGTAATAAATAGGAAGTACTTAAACTCCCAATGAAAAAGTGTTTCTGAACCCACAAAGTAATGGTTTAACAGAGGCCTTGGGGCATGTAGACAGATAGGAATGGCCCTGGAGCACAGCACAAAGGATAAACGTATGAATTCACATGACTCTGGATGATCAGCTAGGACTCTTGAGTTTCACCTAAGTAAAGCAAATTGTTCTAAATTCATGTGTCATAAGTCAGTATCTAATTTTTACCCTAATTTTACAGATAACTAAAAGAAAGCTGTAGAAATATATGACAAAATATGACAGCACACCAAAATGGCACCATCTTTATTGAGGTTCCAGACTTCCTCCTAAATTGTTTTGTCAGGTCCCCTAGCTGGCAGCTCTGGTTGTCCCTGCCCCTCAGCCTTCTCTTCCTTCTGGCCATGGGAGCCAATAGTGTTCTCCTGATCACCATCTGGCTGGAGGCCTCTCTACATGAGCCCATGTACTACCTGCTCAGTATCCTCTCCCTGCTGGACATTGTTGTCTGTCTCACTGTCATTCCCAAGGTCCTGGCCATCTTCTGGTTTGACCTCAAGTCCATCAGTTTCTATGCCTGCTTCCTCCAGATGTTCATCATGAATTGGTTCTTTGCCATGGAATCCTGCACATTCATGGTCATGGCCTATGACCGATATGTAGCCATCTGCCACCCACTGAGGTACCCATCCATCATCACTGACCAATTTGTAGCCAAGGCTGCCATTTTTATTTTGGCCAGGAATAGTATTATTACAATGCCTATCCCCATTCTGTCTTCCCAATTCCATTATTGTGGGACAAATGTCATTGACAATTGTATCTGTGCCAATATGGCTGTCTCCAGGCTCTCTTGTAATGATGTCACTATTAGTCGCATCTACCAGTTTGTTGGAGGCTGGACACTGCTAGGATCCGACCTCATTCTTATCTTCGTCTCCTACACCCTCATACTGCGAGCTGTGCTCAGACTCAAGGCAGAAGGTGCTATGGCCAAGGCTCTGAGCACATGTGGCTCCCACTTCATCCTTATCCTCTTCTTCAGCACCATCCTTCTAGTCTTCGTGCTCACTCATGTGGTGAAGAAGAAGGTCTCCACTGATGTGCCAGTCTTGCTCAATGTCCTTCACCATGTCATCTTCTCAGCCCTCAACCCCATTGTGTATGGAGTGCGAACCCAGGAGATCAAGCAAGGGATCCAGAGATTACTGAAGAAAATGTGCTAATTAGGACAAGATCTCTGCACTCCTAATATAGGATGAGTTTGAATCAATAATGGGTGAGTGGGCTGAAATTCATAGCTATTGGCTATTGTGTCTTTTTAAATAAAACATAAGTTTCATTGAATGTTTCCCTTTCTCTCACTTCTCCTTTAACAATATCTTTGACCCCTTTACCTTTTTCCCATGCATCTTATCCTATTTTGACAAAATACTGGGATTTCTTAGACAGGTACCTTCGTGAGAATTTTATTCCTGAATATACAGCTATTAATAATGCCAGGCCTTTGTATTCTTGAATATACAACTCTGGATATTTTTGGGTAGAGTTGTGTAATATGTAACTTGTTTTTAATCTCATTTTTATAGAAGGGAGCATTTTGGAAACAAGCAGATAGGTGTGAAATTTCAGTACTGAATGTTGGGAGGTTGCTTGTGGTCTATAATTTGGTCTGAAATTGGGTGGTCTTTTGAAATGTACATTGCAAGAGGACTGGGATTTTGCATGGACTTCTCATTGTGCAACAATTAGCAATGAATTTGATTGGATTTAATGGGCTTCTAAATTCTCCTCTCCATTGTGTTTGTGCTTTGGACATTTATCTTTTGGATCTAGGGTGTCATACTTTATAGTGTGTACACATAGCTGTGTTAATGAGTGAAGAACTGTAAGGATTGTAATATATGATCCAGTAATAATAATTTAAAATGTTGAAAACATATTATCTAAATGTTGTATCATATTAATTAGACAATTTACATGCACACTTTGTTTTCTGGGAGATCTGTTAGATATTAAAATACAAAAATAGAATAGTGTTTCTTTAATATCTCTCATGAATTTCCAGTGGGACTGAGCCCCTCTTGTGCACAGCAATAATCTACTCATCAATGCATCCTGTATGGTCAATTTAGTGAATCACAACCAAAACTGCACCCTGTGGTGGAATAGTACAGAGACTTGAAGGGATATAGAGGTGGTCCACAAACAAATATCTACTTAAATTCATTAGTATAGTTCCTGAAGAAACCAGAGCTCACAGTAGAAAAACGTGGACAAAAATAAATTTTACCAAGTTGTAGCTTCAATACAACTGTAGTGTCAGATATGGCAAATGACCTAAAACTGACAAGGTCTCTACCATTTACTGTGAAGATATTATTCTGGCTGATGTGTTCTTCTCAGTTAGTTCCCATCCAAAAAATATACCAAGAGCAGTTTCTGTTGAACTGGTGTAGGCAGAGTGCACAGTTACGGACTTATCTAGACTACATTAACTATTTTGTTCTTTGTCACAATATAGACCACAAGAACCTAAAATATTGTTTTAAATGATTTTTTTAAAGAATATTTTTAAATGAATTTATTTTGTTTTTAGTTTTATTCATCTATTTTTAAATTCCAGTTTAATTAACATGCAGTGTTATATTAGTTTCAGGTATACAATATAGTGATTCAGCAATTCTCTACATTGCTCAATGATCATTATGCTAAGTGTACTTTTGATTCTTTTCACGTATTTCACCCTTTCCCCACCCACCTCCCCTCTGGGAACCACCAGTTTGTCTTCAATATTTAAGAGTCTCGTTTTGTCCATTCCTTTTTTCTTTGTTAATTTGTTTTGTTTCTTAAACTCCATATTTGTATGAAATCATTTGGTATTTGTTTTTCTCTGACTGACTTACTTCACTTAGCATTGTACCCTGTAGATCCATCTATATTTTTGCAAATGGAAAGATTTCATTCTTTTTTATGACTGAAAATATTCCATTCTATATGTATACCACATCTTCCTTGTCCACTATTTTATCAAGACACTTGGGGTGATTTCATAATTTGGTTATGGTAAATAGGGTGCAGTAAACATACTGGTGCTTATATCTTTTCAGATTAGTGTTTTAATATCCATGGGTAAATACCCAGTGGTGGAATTGCTTGCTCATATGGTAATTCTCTTTTAATTTTTTGAGAAAATTCCATACTTTTTTTCACAGTGCCTGCACAGTTTGCATTCCTACCAGCAATACAAGATAATTCATTTTTCTCCATATACTCACCAACACTTGTTTCTTGTGTTCTGGATTTTAGCCATTGTGATAGGTGTTAGGTAATATCTCATTGTGGTTTTGATTTGTATTTTCCTGATGATCAGTGATATTGAGCATCTTTTAAATTGCCTGTTGGCAATTTTTATATCTTTTTTGGAGATATGTCTGTTAAAGCCTTCTGCCCATCTTTTAATTGTATTATTCATTTTTCTGGCATTGAATTATATAAGTTCTTTATCTATTTTGGATATAAACCTTTTTCTCAGGTATTTCAGGTCCAGATATCTTCTCCCATTCTGTAGATCATCTTTTAGTTATGTTCATTATTCACTTTGCTATGCAGAAGATTTATTTTGATGTAGTCCCCAGAGTTTATTTTTGCCTCTGTGTCCTTTACCTTAGAAGACATATCTAGAAAAATGTTACTAAGGCTGATGTCAGACAAATTACTGCTTATGCTCTTTTCTAGGATTTTTTATGGTTTCAGGTGTCACACTAGGTCTTTAATCTGTTTTGAGTTTATTTATGTGTATGGTATAAGAAAGTAATCCAGTCTCACTCTTTTGGATGTAGCTATCCAGTTTTCCCAACAATATTTGTTGAAGAGACTGTCCTTTTCCCTTTGCATATACTTGCCTCCTTTGTCATAGATTAGTTGACCCTGTAGTTGTGGGTTTATTTTTGGGTTCTTTATTTTCTTCTATTGATCTATGTCTATTTTTGTGACAGTACCATGCTGTTTTGATAACTACAGCTTTGTAGCATATCTATATATCTAGCATTCTTATATCTCCAGTTTTGTTCTCCTTTTGAAGATTACTTTGTGTATTCGGGGTCTTTTGTGGTTCCATACAAGTTTTAGGCTTATTTGTTCTAGTTCCCAGAAAAATGTCATTGGTATTTTGACAGGAATTGCTTTAAATCTGTAGATTACTTTGGGTAGAATGAACATTTTAACAATATTTGTTTTCCCAATCCATGAGCATGGAATATCTTTCCACTTGTTTGTGTCATCTTTAATTCCTTTCATAAATGTTTTATCATTTTCAGAGTACAGGTCTTTTACATCCTTGGTTAAGTATATTACTAGCTGTGTTATTATTTCGGGTGTAATTGTAAATAAGATTTCTTAATTTCTCTTTTAGTTTTTTGGTGGAGTCTTTTTTTTTTTTAATTTAAATTCAAGTTAGTTAACATATAGTGTAGTCTTGGCTTCGTGAGTAGAGCCCAGTGATTCATCTCTTACAAATGAAACTCAGTGCTCATCCCAAAAAGTGCCCCCCTTAATTCCCTTCACCCATTTAGCCCATCACCCCCCACTTCTCCTCCAGCAAACCTGTTTTTTCTTTGTATTTAAGAGTCTCTTATGATTTGCCCCCTCTGATTTTATCTTATTTTTCCTTCCCTTCCCCTCTGTTATCTGTTTTGTTTCTCAAAGTCCACATATAAGTGAAATCATATAATACTTGTCTTTCTCTGACTGATGTATCTCACTTAGCACAGTATCCTCTAGTTCCATCTGTGTTGTTGCAAATGGCAAGATTTCATTCTTTTTCATCACTGAGTAGTATTCCATTTTGTGTGTGTGTGCGCACGTGTGCATATATGTATATACACATACATCCATATATATATACATATGTATACATGCATATATACATATATACACACACACACACACACACACACATATATATGGTCAACTCTTCTTTATTCATACATCAGTCGATGGACATTTGGGCTTTTCCCATAATTTGGCTATAATCTAGCCAAGCAGCAGTTGATAGTGCTGCTATAAGCATTGGGGTGCATGTGCCCCTTCAAATAAGTATTTTTGTATATTTTGGATAAATACCTAGTAGTGCAATTGGTGGGTCATAAGGTAGTACTATTTTAATTTTTAATGAGGCTCCATGCTGATTTCCAGAGTGTTTGCTCTAGTTTGCATTCCAACCAACAGTGCAAAAAGGTTCCTCTTTCTTTGCACCCCCCCAAACATGTTGTTTCTTGTTTTGTTCATTTTAGCTATTCTTACAGGTGTGAAGTGGCATCTTATTGTGGTTTTGATTTATATTTCCTTGATATTGAGTGACGTTGAGTATCTATCTTTTCATGGGTCTGTTAGCCATTGGGATTTCGTCTTTGAAAAAAATGCCTGTCTATTAATGTCTTCTGCCTATTTCCTCTTTGCATTATTTCTTCTTTGGGTGTTAAGTTGGTAAATTCTTTACATTTTGGATACTAACCCTTATTAGACATGTCATTTGCAAATGTCTTCTCCCATTCAGTCGGTTGTCTTTTAGTTTTGTTGATTGTTTCCATCCATTCCAGGAAGGGATATTGTACTTTGTCAAATGTATTTTCTACATCTGTTGAAATGAGCATATCTTCTTTATCCTTTCTCTTGTTGATGTGATTTATCACATTGATTGACTTACAAATATTGTACTACTCTTGCATCCCAGTAATAAATACCACTTGATTATGGTGAATGATTTTTTTAAATTGATTGTTGGATTTTGTTTACTAGTCATTTGTTGAGGATATTTGTGTCTATGTTCATGATGAATATTGGCCTGTAGTTCTCTTTTTTTGTAGTGTCTTCTTTCTGATTTTGGTATCAAGGTAATGCTGACCTCGTATGATATACTTGGAAACTTTTCTTCTTCTTCTATTTTTTTGAAAAATTTGAGAAGAATAAGTAGTAACTCTTGAAATGTTTGGTAGAACTCACCTCTGAAGGCATTTTATCCTGGACTTTTGTTTGTTGGGAATATTTTATTACTGATTTAATTTCATTGCTGATAATTGGTCTGTTCAAATTTATTTCTTCCTAGTTCAGATTTTGGATATTTTCTAAAAATTTATCCACATTTTCTTAATAGTTTATTGTCAAGTTGGTTTCCATATAACACCCAGTGCTCATCCCAATGAGTGCCTTCCTCCGTGCCTATCATCCTCCTTCCCCTCCCCCCCACCCCATCAGTCCTCAGTTTGTTCTCAGCATTTAAGTCTCTAATGGTTTACCTTCCTCCCTCTCCCCCACTATTTTTCCCCTTCTTCTCCCCCACAGTCTTGCGTTAAGTTCCTCCTAATCCTCCTATATGTGCAAATATATGGTATTTGTCCTTCTCTGCCTGACTTATTTCACTCAGCATACACCCTCAAGGTCCAACCATGTTGCTACACATGGCCAGATTTCATTCTTTATCATTGTCATGTAGTATTCCATGGTATAGATAAACCACATCTTCTTGATCCATTCGTCCATTGATGGACACTTAGTCTCTTTCCATGTTTTGGCTATTGTTGAGAGTGCTGCTATGAACATTGGGGCACATGTGCCCCTATGCATCAGCACTCCTGTATCCCTTGGGTAAATTCCTAGCAGTGCTATTGCTGGGTCATAGGGGAGTTCTATTGTTAATTTTTTGAGGAACCTCCACACTGTTTTCCAGAGGGGCTGCACCAGTTTACCTTCCCACCAACAGTGTTGGAGGGTGCCCGTTTCTCCACAACCTCTCCAGCATCTAGAGTCCTCTAATTTGCTCATTTTGGCCATGCTGATTGGCTTGAGGTGGTATCTCAGTGTGGTTTTGATTTATATTTCCCTGATGAGGAGGGATGCTGAGCATCGTTTCATGTATCTGTTGGCCATCTGGATATCCTCTTTGGAGAAGTGTCTGTTCATATCTTCTGCCCATTTCTTCACTGGATTGTTTGGTTTTCAGGTGTGGAGTTTGGTGAATTACTTAGAGATATAGGACTAGCCCTTTATCTAATATGTCGTTTGCAACTATCTTTTCCCATTCCATCAGTTGCCTATTAGTTTTATGGATTGTTTCCTTTGCCGTGCAGAAGCTTTTAATCTTGATGAGGTCCCAATAGTTCATTTTTGCTCTTGATTCCTTTGCCTTTGGGGATGTGTCAAGTAAGAAATTGCTGTGGTTGAGGTCCAGGAGGTTGTTTCCTGCTTTCTCCTCTAGGGTGTTGATAGTTTCCTGTCTCACGTTCAGGTCCTTTAACCATTTGGAGTTTATTTTTGTGCATGGTGTGAGAAAAAGGTTTAGTTTCATTCTTCTGCATGTTGCTGTCCAGTTCTCCCAGCACCATATGTTAAAGAGAACTACACGCCAATATCCTTGATGAGTACAGATGTAAAAATCCCCAATTAGATACTTGCAATTAGAATCCAAAAGCGTATGAAAAGAATTATCCAACACGATCAAGTGGGTTTCATTCCTGGGTTACAGAGTTGGTTCAATATTCGCAAATCAATCAATGTGATACATCACATCAACAAAAGAAAAGATAAAAACCTTATGATCCTGCTGATAGATGCAGAAAAAGCATTTGACAAAATGCAGCATCCCTTCTTAATAAAGACCCTAGAGAAAGTCGGAATGAAAGAACTTATTTAAACATTATAAAAGCCATCTATGAGAAGCCCTCAGTTAACATCATCCTCAATGGGGAAAAACTGAGAGCTTTCCCTCTGAGATCAGGAACACGACAGGGATGTCCACTCTCACCACTGTTGTTTAACATAGTGCTGGAAGTCCTAGCATCAGCCATCAGACAACAAATGTAAATAAAAGGCATCAGAATTGGCAAAGAAGTTTTTTATACACCAACAATGAAGCAACAGAAAGAAAAATCAAGAAACTGATCCTATTCGCAGTTGCACAAAAAACCATAAACTACCTAGCAATAAACCTAACCAAAGATATAAGAGATATGTATGATGAAAACAACAGAAAACTTATGGAGGAAATTGAAGAAGACACAAAGAAATGGAAAAACATTCCATGCTCATGGATTGGAAGAATAAATACAGTTGAAATGTCATTACTACCCATAGCAATCTACACATTCAATGCAATCCCCATCAAAATTTCACCAGCATTCTTCTCAAAACTAGAACTATCCTAAAATTTCTATGGAACCACAAAAGACCCTGAATAGCGAAATTAATATTGAAGAAGAAAACCAAAACGGGAGGTATCACCATCCCAGACTTTAGCCTCTACTACAAAGCTGTCATCATCAAGACAGTATGGTATTGGCACAAAAACAGACACATTGACCAATGGAATAGAATTGAGAACTCAGAATCGGACCCAAAAATGTACAGCCAACTAATCTTTGACAAAGCAGGAAAGAGTATCCAATGGAAAAAATTCAGTTACATTTTTATGTTGTCCCATTTGTTTGAATATAGTTGTTCATAACATTCTCTTATAATCCTTTATATTTCGTGATGTTGGTTGTTACTTCTCTTTCATTTCTGGTTTTGTTTATTTCTCTCTCTCTCTCTCTCTCTCTGTTTCTCCCCCACCCCGACACCTGTTTCTCTTTTGTCTGATGAATATGGCTAAAGGTTTATCAATTTTGTTGATATTTTCTTAGAATCAGCTCCTGGCTTCATTGATTTGTTCTTTTTATTTTTTTAAGTTTCTCTTTTGTTTATTACTCCTCTAATCTTTATTATTCCCTTCCCTCTACTGGTTATGTATTTTGTTTGTTCTTTTTGTAGCACTTTTAGGTGTAAGGTTAGTTGTTCATTAGAGATTTTTCTTGCTTCTTGAGCTAGGCCTGTATTGCTATAAACTTCCTTCCCTTTAAGAACAGTTTTTGCTGCATCACAAAGATTTTTGACCTTTGTGTTTTCATTTTAATTTGTCCCTATGTATTATGCAGGTTATTTAACCTTTATGTATTTTGTGGTCTTTCCAGATTATTTCTTGTGGTCAATTTCTAGTGTCATGGTGTTTGGTCAGAAAATCTGCATAGTATGGCTTCAATCTTTTTGAAATTATTACAAGTTGTTTTGTGGATCTGTTCTGGATAATGTTCCTTGTGCACTTGGAAAAGGATGTCTGTTTTGCTGTTTTAGGATGGCATGATGTGAATATATTTGTTAGATCCATCTGATCCAATTCAAAAGCATTAAAAAACATTCATAAAAGATCCATTCAAAACCCCCATTTTCATGTTGATTTTCTGTTTGAATTATCTATCCATTGATGTAAGTGGGATGTTAAAGTTCCCTACTAGTATTGTATTCCTATGGATTACTTTATGTTTGTTAATATCTGCTTCATGGTTTTAGTTGTTCCCATCTTGGGTCCATAAATATTTGTAATTGTTATACATTCTTGTTGGATTGTTCCCTTTATGATTATGTAGTGTTCTTCTTTGTCTTTTAATACAATCATTGTTTTAAAGTGTATTTTATCTGATATAAGTATTGCTCCCTGGCTTTCGTTTCACTTCCATTTGCAGATAAATGTTTTTCCATCCCTTTACTTTCAATCTGCATGTGTCTTTAGGTCTGAAATGGATCTTGTAAGCAGAATACAAATGGATCTTGCTTCTGCTCATTTATCCCTTCCATCACTCCACTCCTATAGAACCTAGGACATTTTGACACTCCAATCTCACTGATCCACTGTATGGATGACATCATATTAATCAGTTTGGTTACACAGAAAATGTCAATAACCTTAGATTATGTGATAAGACACAGGTACATGGCAGGGTAGAAAAGAAATACCAAAAAGATTCATGAGTTTGCCTTATTCAGGATGTTTTTACATTTCCAGTGATTGGGAGAATGCTCAGACATCACCCTCATGTATAAGAACAAACTACTGTATCTTTCACCTCTTATCACTAATAAAGAGGACTTTTTGGATTTTGGAGACAACATGTAATACCCTTGAGAATTCTGATATGATCCATGATCTGTTCAACAGGTGACGTTCAAGGTTAATATTTTTTTTTTTTGAGAAGGCTGACAAATTTTTATTTGAGCCAAGAGCAAAAGGGAACTCTGGAGCACATTTAGGCTGAGGTTCAAGCAGCCCTACTTCTCAGACCATTGCATTTGGGAGATACAATTGTGTTTGGGAGATACAATGATATTAATCGTAGATAAAGAATCTATGTGGACTCTCTGACAAGTCATAATATAAGGGCCCCAGGATAAGCCCATAAAGTTTGCAGCAAAGACTTCATCAGAGAGCTAGCCACCATTCAAAACACAGCTCCAGCTGTCTGAGGCAAGAAATAGTCCACTGTACAAGCATAGCAGCAACCCATACTACCAAGAGAATAGTATTTTTGGAGTTGTCTAGAGCAACTACAGAGGGCACAAATGACACTAGCTTTTGTCTCAGAGCTTATTTGACTTACTAATTTACATGAATGCCCTTCCCTCTCCTAACACCTGTGGCTTCAAGGAAGCTCCCGATGAGTAGATAAGAGGGGAGGAAGAAGCTCAGGTCTATGAATGAATGGGGCAGCTCATGATGTGCAAGGTAGAAATGGATTATTGCCTCATTGCAGCTTCAATAATGGGTTAACCACAAAGATGAAGACAGTGCTCTGAGCAGTACATCTGGTCATCAACTTGGTACAAAGAGAGGATTAGTAAGATTTGAAAATCAGAGGCTAAGAAATTGGGGGAAAAAGTATATGAATACCCTAATGGGATTTGGCACAAAGCCTGCAGATCTTTACAGTTCACATTAATGCTCACCTCAGAGCAGATGTCAGGGAAGAAATGAACAGCCAGGCAGCTAGAAGTCATGACTTCTAGAAACTTTGATTGGATATGAGAGGTATCTAGAATGACTGGTAAAAGAGGGAGATGAGGTACATGATTTATAGTTTCGGGACCAACTGCAGTAGCAAGAATATCTTAAATCCTTCTTTAGAAATTGTGACAGGCATTACCTGGAAGAACTAGTGGCAGGACAGAGCTAACTCACATAGGGAATGGGAGTATCTATCTGACCAGCACAGGGGTAAACTAGTGCGGATGTGCTGAGTGCCCTGCACTTCAATTACACACAAGCACTGTTCTGCAGACACCTGAAACTCTGTCTGAGAGTGTCCTCTCACTGTTGAAGCATGCTAGATTCTTGGTTTGGGCAGGACCAAAAATATTGGGGGATTAAAATTTTGAGAAACAGTTTTCAAATAGTGATGGATAAAAGTTATGGCAATATTTTTCCAATTCTTTGGATCATCACTTGTATCTATCTACTACCACAGTCTTTCCCTGATTCATCCTCGTGGCCATTGCTTTAATAATGGTGCTAGAAGCAAGTTATGTTACATAAGATCCTTGTATGTATGCTGGAAAGATATTTGAGATATCAGTGAGGTCCTATTGGATTCAAATTTTACTTCTATAGATATTGAGGTATGTGGATCACTAGTGAGTACTTAAGAAACACCAGAGGCTAGACTTAAGAGAATAATATTAATTTTAGATGTTACTGAAGTTTTTGGGGGGTAAGATGGCAAAGGAGTAGGGCAACCATAAGCTTGCCTCCTCCCTTGAACACAGCTAGATAAATAACAAATCATTCTGAACACCCAAGAAATTGATCAGAAATCATAGAGAACAAGACTGCATATCTACAAACAAGAAAAATGATCCATGGAAGGTAGGAACTGCGTAGAGTTTGTGAGAGAGAAGAGTTGGAGGCACTCCCCAGGGGAAGGAGCACTGACTGAGGTGGGAGTAGCAAGTGAGGAAGAGAGAGAGAAAAAGCTCTGGGAAAAAAAAAAAAGTGAAAACATATTCAGGGGACTGCACAAGAAACTACTCCCCAAAACCGTTGACAGGGGAAAATGAGAGAGTTAATGTACTGCCAGTCTTCTATAAGCAGAGGAGCACAGATTCTGAAGTTTTGAAGACCTGCAGAATTGCCAGGTTTGCACGTGGGAAACTGAGCAGTGGGAGAGTAGAGCTGAGCCCTGCAGAGGGCAGCCTGAAGATTCCCAGGGTCAACAGAGAGAAGCAGTTCCCCTGCTTGGAGTGCTTTTGGGAGAAGTGATATGACCTCTCCATAGACAAAGGACCCTGTGGGCACCATTGAGCTGTCCCACTCACCATGTTAGGAATAAAGGTGCTGGTTGAAGGCAGCAATCCCTTGCTCCAGCTGTGTGTTGCAATTTACCATAAACTCTGATCCTCTGTGTGGTCATGTGACTGTCTCTGTGACAAGATGTCACTGGACACAATGCAGAGAGACCCTTTCCTAGAAGACCAGGCAGGTCCGTGCTGTGGGGGCCTCTGAAGTGTGAGGTTTTGAAACACAACCATGCCTGAGATAAAACATAGGAGTACTATGCCATTGGTAGGCAGACAGCTCAGACACAGCCAAGGTGAGGTGGCGATCTGACAAAAACCAGGGACACGGGCAGGTCACTGTTTGAGCATCTGTGAGAGCTTACTGAAGAGGGGTGGCATGCATTTCCCTTAAGCCATTTTCTCCCTGCACCCTCTGCTTGATCTACCTCAGTGAGCTAAAGGGCACCACAAGTGGAGAACAGAGCTGCTACACCAGGTCCCTTTGTCCTGCACTCTGCAGGCACATCTCCACTATGGCAACTGCATCTAAGAATCAGAATACCAGGCATCTCCCCCAGAAGACCAGTACAAACCCTTTGCCCACACCAAGTCTACTGATTATAAGAGTGCTTCAGAGCTTCAGCTCTAGGGGAAAAAGTACCTTGTGTCCTTAGGCATTTGTTTGTTTGTTTTGTTTTTGTCTTTGCTTTTGTTTTATTTGATACAGAAAACAATTTTTAAAATTCTATTTATTTTTTATTTTTTAAATTATTTTTTATATTTATAAATGTTTTAATTTTAATTTTTTCTTCTTTTTCTTGCTACATTTTTTTCTATCAAGCTTCTTGTAACAAGCAGAACAAAACAGAGCTAGGATCTAGCTATGTATTTTATCTTATTTAAAATTTTTTTCTTCAATTTTTATTTTGTTTTATTTGGCTTTTTTCCCTTTCTCTTCAAAATGACAAGAAGGAGGAGTTCACCCCAAAAGAAAGAACAGGAAGCAATGATGACCAGAGATTTAATTAATGCAGATATAAGTAAAATATATAAGTCTGAACTAGAAGTTAACACAATTATAAGGATATTAGCTAAGCTTGAAAAAAAACATAGAAGACAGTAGAGAATCTGTTACTGCAGAGATAATATCTCATCAGGCCAAAATTAAACATAACTGATATGCAATCCCAAGCAGAGGCCATAAAAAACAAGATGGATGAAGCAGAGAAGTGAATCAGTGATATAGAACATAAAATTATAGAAAATAACGCAGCTGAAAAAAGAGGGCAAAGAAAGGTCATGGAATGAGAAGGCAGACTTAGGGAACTCAGCGGCTTATTAAAATGTACTAATAGTCACATCATAAGAGTCTCAAAAGATGAAAAGAGAGGAAGAGGGGCAAAAGGTTTATTCAAACACATTACAGAGAAAAACTTCCCTAATCTGAGGAAATCCAGGAAGCAAATCAAAATCCAGGAAGCCCAGAGAACTCCTATTAAATTCAATGAAAGCCAATTGTCACCAAGACATATCAAAGTCAAATTCATAAAATACTCAGACAAGAAAAGAATCCTGAAAGCAGCAAGAGAAAAAAATCCTTACCCTAACAAGGGAAGACAAATCAGGTGCACAGCAGATCTATCCACAGAAACATGGCAGGCCAGAAAGGAGCAGCAGGAAACATTCAATGTGTTGAATCAGAAAAATATGCAACTAAGAATTCTTCCTCCTCCTCCTCCTCTGCTGCTACTGCTGCTTCTTTCTCTTTCTTTCTTTCTCTTTCTTTCTTTCTTTCTTTCTTTCTTTCTTTCTTTCTTTCTTTCTTTCTTTCTTTTTTTCTTTCTTTCTTTCTTTCTTCTTTCTTCTCTCTCTCTCTCTCTCTCTTTCTTTCTTTCTTCTTATGAATTCTTTATCCAGCAAGACTGTCATTCTGAGTAGAAGGAGATAAAGAGTTTCCCAGACAAACAGAAACTAAAGGAGTTCATGGTCACTAAACCAACCCTGCAAGAAATTTTAAGGGGGTATCTCTGAGTGGAGCAAGCAAGCAAGAAAAAAAAAAGATCAAAGTAACAATGACTAAAAAAGACCAGAAAGCATCACCAGAAACACCAACTCTACAGGCAACACAATGGCACTAAATTCATATCCTTCACAATCACTGATTGTAAATGGAATAAATGCTCCAATAAAAAGAAATAGGGTAAAGTGGTTTAAAAAAACCCCAAGATCCCAACTATATACTGCCTACAAGAGACTCATTTTAGACCTAAAGGCAGCCACAGATTGAAAGTGACAGGATAGAGAACTATCTATCATGCTAATGGACATCATAAGAAAGTTGGAGTAGCCATACTTCTATCAGACAACCTAGGTTTTAAAACAAAGACTGTAAGAAAGGTGAAGAAGGGCATTATATCAGAATTAAAGGATCTACCTGTTGGGAGCCATTCTGAACCCACTAGTCAAGAAAACTCCTTGTGAGGTTAAGGCAAGTTTGCACGACCCATTGCTATCCAATGACGACTGATATCCACCCCCACTTAATTATTTCTGCTTGAGCACCAACCCCCAAAGTACCTTGTTGATTGGTTTCTGGAGTGACTTGTTCCCTTATTCTGGCCCTGGTATGATGATTGCACCTTGTGAAGGAACTTATTGTGGGAACTTCTTTTGTGATTATGGGAACAGACATTATGTCTCTGATAGGTTCTGTTTTCCTCCATACTTTCCCTTGAGCTATAAACAGGCTAATGATCCTTACTCATAAAAGATTGCTCTTTACGTGTACAATTCTGTTTCTACCACTGCGTTAGTCCAAGAGTTTCACGCAGCTCAACATGTAAATCAACTAACCAAAAATGCTTCTCATGCCCTAGCTATTCAAGAAATCATAGACAAAAAACTAGACACAAAGATAAATGCACTCAAAGAGGCTATTCTATGTATTGGAAATGGGCTAAACTGTTTAAAGGTATGGTTGGCTCTCTGGTGACATAAGGAATATAACTGGAAAATTAAGTCTTGCCCAGAGACAAAAAGCCTAACTTAGAAAGAATGAACAGATAAGGGCAGAACATAAGTTACTACATATACCTTTGCTAACTGGTGATATATAGCAGTCCCTTCCCTAAGGCCTATATTCCACAAACACCTTCCCTTACACTGGCAGCTGTGATGAGGATGGATAAGAGTATCTACAACTTAACATATGACTTAACCTTAAGGTTATTAAAATGTGTATGTTATTCTGTTTTTCACTAAGAACACCCTGTTATTTTCTTAGTTACTCAATCTCACTATAATTAGGGTAGTTCTGCAAGAATACTTCTGTAAAACCTTTTTCTGTACACTTTCCAAAGCATCTTATCACAGAGAACTATCCATTATAAAAATTCCATTTCTAATGCCATGTTATTGTTTGACCTATAAATAAAGATACCCAAACCAACAGGACAGAGATGCCTGCCTGGTCATTAGAAAGACTCTCGGGGCTCTCACTCTCTGTCATCGACACTGTCCATCCTTCAGAGAACCCTGGACTGGCTGGGGCTGGCCTCTGGCATCTACCCATCAAGAAGATCTAACAATTGTGAATATTTATGCCTCAAACTTGGAAGAAAAGAAAAAATAAATCAATTGAGAAGAAACATAAAGAAACTCATTGATTAAAATACAATAATAGTAGGGGACTTTAACACCCACTTATAGCAAGGGACAGATCATCTAAGCAGAAAATCAACAAGGAAATAATGGCTTTGAATGACACACTGGACCAGATGGACTTTAACTGATATATTCAAAATATCCCATCTTAAGGCAGCAGAATACACATTCTTCTCAAGTGCATATGGAACATTCTCCAGAAGAGTTCACATACTAGATCACAAATCAGCCTTGAACAATTGTAAAATGATTGAGGTCATACCATGAACATTTTCCAATCATGACGCTATGAAAATTGAAGTCAACCACAAGAAAAGCATTTGGAAAGCCCTCAAATATGTGGAAGTTAAAAAACATCCTAATGAAGAATTAATGGTTTAACCAGAAAATTAAAGAAGAAATTTTAAAAAATACATGGAAGCAAATGAAAATAAACAAGTCCAAAACCTCTGGGATGCCAGAAAGGCAGTCCTCAGAGGGAAGTATGTTGCAATTCATGCCTGTATGAAGAAGCAAGAAAAACGAAACTGGAGGCGTCATGATTCCAGATTTCAAGCTATATTACAAAGCTATAGTTGTCAAGATAGCATGGTAGTGGCACAAAAACAGACACATAGATCAATGGAACATTATATAAAACCCTGGAATGGACCTACAATTATATGGTCAACTCTTCTTCGACGATGCAGGAAAAGATAGCAATTTTCCATTGCTATCTCTTCAACAAATGGTGTTGGGAAAATTGGATGGCAATATGCAGAAGAATGAAACTGTACCCCTTTCTTACACCATACACAAAAATAAATTCAAAATGGATCAAAGACCTAAATGTGAGAAAGGAAACCATCAGAATGCTAGAGGAGAAAACAGGCAACAACCTCTTTGACCTCAGCTGGAGCAGCTTCTTACTAGCCACATCACTGAGTGCAAGTGAAACAAAAGCAAACATGAACTATTGGGACTTCATCAAGATAAAATGTTTTTGCAGAGTTAAGAAAACAATCAACAAAACTAAAAGACAGCCTATGGAATGGGAAAAGATATTTGCAAACAACATATCTGATGAAAGGTTAGTATTAAAAAATCTATACAGAATTTATTTAACTCACCACCCAAGAAACAATCCAGTTAAGAAATGGGCATGGAGGAGGGCACTTGTGGGGATGAGCACTGGGTGTTATATGGAAACCAACTTGACAATAAACTATTTGTAAAAATAAATAAATAAATAAATAAATAAATAAAATGTTTCAAATGGTAAAAAAAAATAAAAAATGAAAATGAAAAAAAAAAAGAAATGGACAGAATACATAAACAGGCACTTTTCCAAAGAACACATCCAGATGGCTAACAGCACATGAAAAGATGCTCAACATCGCTCATCATCAGAGAAATACATATCAAAACCACAATTAGATAACTACCTCACACCTGTCAGAATGGCTAAAATTAACAACTCACACAACAAGAGATGTTGGTAAGGATCCAAAGAAAGAGGGAACCGTCTTGCACTGTTGGTGGGAATGCGAACTGGTGCAGCCACTCTGGAAAACATCATGCAAGTTCATAAAAAATTAAAAATAGAACTACCCTATGACCTAGCAGTTGCACTACTATGTATTTATCCAAAGGCTACAAAAATACTTATTTGAAGGAGCACTTGCACCCCAATGTTTATAGCAGAATTATCAACATAGCCAAATTACAAAAGAACCCAATGTCCATTGACTGATGAATGGATAAAGAATAGGATACCACCTATTGTTTATCCATCCATATTCACACACACACACATACACACACACACACACACACACACACACACACATACACCCTGGAATATTACTTGATGATCAAAAAGAATGAAATCTTGCCACTAGAAACAATGTGAATAGAACTAGAATATATTATGCTAAGTGAAATAAGCCAATCAGAGAAAGACAAATATCATATGATTTTACTCATATGTAGAATTTAAGGAACAAAATAGATGAACATGGGGTAAGAGAAGGAAAAATAAGATAAAATCTAGCTGTTTTCTTTTAGAAAATTGCACAGAACTCCTTATGTCACCTGGTTGGAAAATTATATATATAAATAGCATATAACTTGTTATACGTGACAGTTCTCCTGGCACAAAAGTTTCCATTTAACTTTAGCTTCTTTTTGTGAACTGATTAATTCTCTTAGATTTCAGAATCCAGAATGGTCTTATAGAAATTTAATAATAGAAATATTCCTATTAAATCATGCCAAGTTATGGCAGCCTTTGGCAAGTTTAGTCAGTTGTGAAAAGTAAGGTTGAATCACATACATACAACATAGCCATATAGTGGAATAGCGGTCATGACATGTGACAAGGACAAGGACATAATTAGTGTTGTCTCTGGTGAAGTGTTTGTCAGGTTGGTTTAGAAAGTCCATTGGGGTTAAAGCAGAAGTATATTGCAATAGTACTTGAAAGTGTTTAGAATATAAGCTCTGCACTGGGCCTTGTTTTTTAATTCTAGCTATATCCAACCACTACACACACACACACACACACACACACACACACACACACACACACACACTTATGTATATCATATATTTCATCAAGACTTGGGAAGCTGAGGATCAAACATCGTTAGGGTTAAGAATTCTTAAGACTTGCTCCCAAATCTGCTTTGTCCTGACCCCATAAACAAAAGGGTTGAGTGCAGGTCATACAACCATATAAAGATTAGCAAGAAATATACGAATATAGCCAGGGATGCTATGGCCAAAGCCGTGGGTCAGAAAGGAGAAAAATGCTGGGATGTAGAAGATGAGCATGACACAGATGTGGGAGCCACAAATGTTGAGAGCCTTGAATTGGGCATTCCATGATGGTAAACGAAAAGCTGTGTAGAGTATTTTCACATATGAAAAACCAATTACAATAAGGTCAATGAATCCCACAGAAAAAGCAACCATCCCAAATAAATTATTGGCCCTGATACTGGTACAGGAAAGACGGCAATGCCCATGTGCTCACAGTAGGTGTGAGGGATGATATGGGCACCACAGAATGACAACAGCAAGATGAGGAAAACAAAATGAATAACAAAGACTAAAGATTGCATGATCATGACTATACCTAGAACGGTCACCACCTTGTTTGTGAGGGTCATGGTATATCTTGGGGGGTTGCAGATGGCAACATAGTGATCTATGGCTATGACTATCAGTATCCCAGACTTGAGGACAGTGCACAGATAAATGATAAACATCTGCACAAGGCAATCACCAAAAAGTATTTCCCTGAAATTGAACCGAAAGATGCCCAGCATCTTGGGGATAGTGGCAGTGGACAGACTTAGGTCAGTGAAGGCCAACATTGCCAGGAAGTAAAACATGGGCTGATGGAGACTAGGCTCAGTCTGAATTATAAAGAAAATTATGTTTCCCAGGAGTGCAATCAGATATACAGTGCAAAAGGGAAAAGCAATCCAGATGTGAAAAATTTCCAGGCCTGGAATCCCCAGAAGTACAAAGGAGGAAGGATAGGATTGAGTGGTATTGTGAAAGGCCATCTTCATGGTTGCTGGCCAGTTGTTTCACATTGTGTCAGGACTCTGATTTCATTCATATCATTTTTTCAGGTCATGAGAGACATGGGATTAATTCTCCACCTTAATCCTTATTAGAAGACCCTAGAGTGAAAAGTGATAAATCATTTAAAAAGCTCCCAGAGAACTCACCAGATTCTAGACATATTGTTTTTCTGTCCAAGATACATCCCAAACTTGATACCCTGAAAACAGTCTTAGGAATGATATAAAATTACATCATTGGAATGATGTAAAGTGATGTGCTTACTTTTAGAGGAACTTCTGTAATGTTACAATGGAGAATGGATTGGAGGGGCAGTTGGAATTTGAAGTAAGTAGGGTGAAAGATGATGCTAGCCTGATCGAAATAAATGGTAATGGAGATGGTTAGGTGAAGGTGTATATAGTAAATTGACAGGGAATAGTATTTGATGTGATTTGGGGGAAGAAAGGGAGCAATAGGTCACATTTAACTTCCAGAATTCTGTGTTGGGCAAATGAGCAAATATTTCTGTTATTCAATGAGATAAAGAACATAATGAGATGATTTTTGTTTGCTTTAGTTGATGAGGTGTTTATATCAGGCCTGAAATGTGTAGATATGAAGTTCATATTGATTCAAGTAGCAATTCTCAGTAGGCAGAATGTTAGTTAAGTTCCCACTATTATTGAAACTCTGTTTTAGGGCTTCAGTGAGTTTATGAAATACCAAACATTCTATGCATGTGCCTATAGGAACCATAGGATTCATGTTGTGATTAAGATTATATCATATTTCTCCCCATGTTCATCATATTTAATCTCTGGAGAGTTATATTGGAGGGAATATCACAATAGCAAATGAATGTCTTTATCCTCAAAGCCCCCTCAGGTAACTAAAGAAGCAAGAGATAGAGACAAGAGCCATTCTCAAAGATGAAAAATCAAATGTCTTCAGGAAAAATAATCTCATAAATATGTTATATGGAGATTCATGTATTTTATCTATTTGTGCACCTTCCTGTCTGTGTTAAAATGTATTGTAAAATATTGACTAAATCAAACAAAATAAGCAGGTTGAGTGTTGTCTGTGGGACTAAGGCATGGATATATTTTAGTGTGGGCATTATTCTGTGTAGCGTATCTGCTATATTCCTTTTCTTTCTACACTACTATTACAAGCTGAGATGTGAATAAGANGGGGCCCGAACCCACGAACCGCGAGATCATGACCCAAGCGAAAGTCGGACGCTTAACCGACTAAGCCACCCAGGCGCCCCTCAACCTTAGGATTTTAAAAGAGCCTGTTTTGGAGCGCCTGGGAGGCTCAGTCAGTTAAGCGTCCAACTTCAGCTCAGGTCATGATCTCATGGTTTGTGGGTTCAAGCCCTGCATCGGGCTTTGTGCTGACAGAGCCTGGATCCTGTTTCAGATTCTGTGTCTCCCTTTCTCCCTGATCCTCCCCTGTTCACACACACTCTCTCTCTCTCTCTCAGAAATAAATAAAACATTAAAAATTAAAAAAAAAAGTGTGTTTTATTGTGCCTACACAGTACAAAGAGTGTGGCAATGTCAACTTCCACATCACTCATGTCATCCAAATACCCCTTTTGACTCAATGTCTGAGTGTTCTTCCCTGGGATAGATGTCATTACAGGACAATTATGGTTATGTTTCCTCTTAGAGTATGCCTTAGCTGGTATTCTTCACCTCCAACAGTTCAATTATTTGTTTAATGGAAAGTCAGAGAAGTCAAACTCAGCCCCAAAGTGTCATCTAAATAAAAAGAACACAGATAACAATAATGTCAAACTTCTTATAGTTCTTTTCCCACCTTCTTGCCACCATAGATAGGAATTTGTTGGTCAGAAGATTTCCTTAGGTTGCAGAAGGAGTTTACGTCTCATTGACATACATACTCCTAAAATCAATTTATTTCAAAGGTGGTCTAATAGGGATGTCTGGGTGGCTCAGTCCATTAGATGTTGACTCTTGATTTTGGCTCAGATCATGATCTCATGGTTCATGAGTTTGAACCCCACATCTGGCTGCAGCATGGACCCTGCTTGGGATTCTCTCTCTCTCTCTCTCAATAAATAAATAAATAAATAAACTTTTTAAAAAAGGAGATCTAATTTTTATGGGTTTAACTGCTTTGTTTTGTATGTTGAAATAAAATATAATCACACCTGAGATTTAAAACACTTAGTTGATTATTCATGATTACTGAAGGCAAATTGGTTTATTTAACTTCCTTTTCTCAGTGTTTATTTGCCATCTATAAACACTGGTAGTTGCTCTTATTTTCTTACTTTCAGTATGAAATAAACCCAAAATTAAATTTAAGAAAGCTCTACCAGATGTGCTTTTCTTATCAAAACAGAAGATTTGAAAGGAGAAATAATGTCATATGGAGTTAAATAATACAATGAATGCTATGATTAGAACAGAGATCTCTAAGGACACCTAAGGGGGTAATAACAATATTCAGGGAAGCAAGGCTTGAGTGTTTCTTAATTGCACCTCGCTACAAAAATAACAAAAATGTCCCACAGTTGGGCAAGTGTGATGTAATCATATCAACACAGGAAAGAGAGCAACAGATCATATATTAGCCCATCGCTAGATATCGAGAGTATACTCACTGTGTGTTAAATAAGCACTCCATTTAATGCAGATGTGCTGATGTGGATTCTGCTTGTTTAGTTGTTTTCTGAGATGAAATTGTTAAAAATCTTATTCTCATACAAATTATTAGGGGGCATCAGAATTGTCACTGATGAAAATATTCATCTAGCAAAAATGGTGACTGTGTACAAAAAGCCAGCTTTCAGTAGGCCCAGAATTTTGAAATGAGAGCCAAGTTGGTTCTTTTCAACTGGCTTGAAGCATGCTAACGCTTCACAGACAAGCATTTTGGCCATGATGACAAGTATCCAGTGCTCAACATAGCATTGGGCACAGAGTGGCAGAACCACTCCTTCTAAGCCTTACAGTGTTGATGATTGTACAAAATAAGTTTGTAAAAAGCTCTAGAGACTGAAGAAATACCTAACCAATTTTGCCTTTTTGGGAAGTCTGTCAGTATACTCTTTTGTTTCTAAGCATGTCCTCATGTTACAGCTATGGACCATGTACTTGGTGATGAGTGGAGTTTTTGTTTGCATTTTTTTGTAGGTCACATAGAAAGTAGTCTTACTGACATCACTTATTCATATCTATTTGGATTACTCACTTTCTCCCTAAGTGACATTTAGCAAAGCCTCAGAAATGAAATCCCACAGTGCAGCAGGAAAGCTCTTGAGCAGTAGAAATTGTTAATAAATGATACCAAAATTGAGGCGGTGGGGGGTGGGGTAAACATATTTGGAAAGTGTAGAGTGAACAAAACTGAAAATATTTTTTCTATGGGTCTATTGTAGCCTTTAAATATACCTATGTAAATATTCAGACTCTAAGAAATAAGAATTTTATAATTAAAATATCAGATAAGAGGGGTGCCTGGGTAGCTCAGTCAGTTAAGCATCCAACTTCTGCCCAGGTCATGATCTCATGTCTCGTGGGTTCGAGCCCCGCATTGGACTCTGTGCTGACAGCTAAACTCAGAGCCTGGAGACTGCTTCAGATTCTGTGTCTCCCTCTCTCTCTGACCCTCCCCGGCTCATGCTATTTTTCTCTCTCAGAAATAAATTTTTAAAAAGCATTAAACATTTTTTAAAAATATTTTTTCAAATAGCAAATAAGAAATTAAATTATAATTCAACATTAAAAGAATTTACAGCATATCCTTAAGTTATGATGATAAGAAATCCATGAAATTAGCTAAAATTTTAATTCTTAGGAGAACACAAGGTTATCATACTAGAAAGACTGGATGCCTTGGGTCCTCTAGGTCCTTTCGAGACATAAATGTTTCAAGTATTTATTTACTTAATACTTATTATTTATTTGTAGATGTTGTTATTAGAGGTGGGAATAGCTGTGGTATATGCTGATGATAAAGAAACCATTCTATTTTGGTAATGCTTACATTCCAAGTTAGTAAGGAAGACAATAAACATGTAAAAATAATTAAATAACTCTAGATAATCATTATAGAAATAAAATTAAGTAGAATTAAAATTCAACCATAAGACTAGAAACAGATCAATTTAAAAGGGAAGAAACCTAATAGGGAAAACATTTAATGTAAGATAACAAATGTTCAATAGCAAATAAAGAGGTCTTTGACATCATTAGTTACCAGGGAAATGAAAATTAATATTCCAAAGTAATTTCAATTTACACTCCTGGAATGGCTAAAGTAAAAACAATTCACATTATCTTATGTTGAAGAGGATGTGGAATAACAGAAACTCTCATTCATTGGTAATAAGTATGTATAAAATGTATAACAACTTTAGAAAAACCCTTTGGCATGTTTTTTATGAAGCTAAAAATACATTTTCACTATTATTTAGCACCTTTATTCTTATGTATTTACCAATGAAAATAAATATCCAGTAGACTTATCGAAAAGACAATTAGATATATATGCCTGAAGCTCAGAAAAAGGACATGGCTGATTATGTACATTTGGGAGTAATTTAGTGTGTAATGTGTTTGATACATGTCATCTGCATTGTATATATGGATAGAAGAATGAAGAGGAAAAGCTATAGAAATAAGAATTAGCAATAGATATCCTAATTTATTGTTTTTCTAGAGGTGGTGTACCAGTATTTTAAGGTTCACCATGTGATAATGAAAAACATAGGATTACAGTTGGCAATTCCACTTTGTTTGGAGTGTCTGTGAGAGAAAGGGTGGGGGGAGAATAAAGAAAATAAGAATTACATTATTATTGGTCATTGGGTATAGGTTAAAACAGATGATAACATCCTAGGTTTTCATAACAATTAGGGATCCTCTATGCCATTCTCTCCTTCTATTTTAAACATTCACTGAGAATCATTTCCTTTATCCCATTCCCTTCCTTCAAGGACTTTGTAATAAATGCTTCTAAGTCTTCTTACTCTTTCCACGATCTCTTCTTCTGCCCTTTATTTCTCTGGTCTTAGTTTCTACCATTATAGAAACTCCATTATACCATGGGGAACCATCTTACCAAAGTTTTAGCAGCTCTGCCCTCTCCAGAAGGGTCACTGTTTAGATGCTACAATCTCCAGGGTTTGTGAAGTGATATTTATAGTAAGTAAGAATTTTAGTGATACTTTTATATTTCCCAGATGCAGTTGTTCTCTGGGGCACCCCAAGAGCTTGGAGGATGAGAAAAAGGAGCCCTCGAGTTGCCAAGCTAGGTGTTAGTTTGGATCAGTAGTCCAATCGTGGTTTTGCATTGTATCTGGGCTTTATACCACCCAAGATGCCACTGGGTGAGGTCACTTTATGGGAGCAACACATAGTGGTCAGAATAGAATAAGGAGAGACAAGTTCTCACTTTTATAAATCATTTCATCATTTTTACAAGTCTCTACAGTAGACCTGGGATATCAGAAAAAGAAGTTACTCGCTATTTAACAAGAAATCAAACTCAGAAAAATCAAGAGACAGAATTAGGTCATAACAGGCAGTGCCAGAAAAGAAACTAAAGTCAAAGACTACTGAATTCCTAACCCAGTGCTCTTTCTAATGAATACTTCAGAGTATTCCCCTTTATTCACAGGTTATTTGTGCAGATTTGATCTGAGCATTTGTGCTACAAACTATGATAATAACAATGAGGCAGGGGTTGCTAGTTGGGAAGTTTACTACCATGTAATGTCTTAAATATCTATGATGAGTTCTAGCCCAATGATAATATTAATAGTATTCAGAAGACCAGTGGTAAATTTCAGGTCCTACTCTAAAGGCCAGAGAATCAAAATCTCTGATGGTATAAGTCTTAGTCTAAGGGTAGGAAAAGACTGGTGTCCAGCTAGGCAAACAATCAAGGAGGGAAAGAGAGAGAAAGGGAGAGAGAGAGAGAGAATTCTCCCTTCCTTTACCTTTTTGTTCTATTCAAGTTCTCAATGGATTGAATGAGGCCCACCCACACTGGGGAAAACAATCTGCTTTACTCAATCTACCAAATCAAATGCTGACTGCTTTCATTTTCTTTTAATGTTTATTAATTTATTTTGAGAGAGAGAATGCAAGCGAGTACAGGGGAGGGACAGAGAGAGAGGGAGACAGAACTCCAAGGAGGATCTGCACTGTTAGCACAGAGCCCGATGTAGATCCCACCAACTGTGAGACCATGACCTGAGCAGAAATTAAGAGGAGGACATTTAACCAACTGAGCCACCCAGGCACCTCAAATGCTAACATCTTTCAGAAACGTACTCAGACACATACAGAAATGTTTAACCAAATGCTTGATGGCCCAGTCAAGTTGACATATAAAATTAACCACCACCCTGGGTGGAATGCAAAACCTAGGGGAAAGGCCTTCAGAATCAAAACTAGTAGCATCCAGATATCTATTGCTCCAGCACCATATATTGAAAAGGAAATTCTTTGCAATATCGTATTTGTTATAAATCAGATTGCAATATAACCATGTGTTTTTTCTTGTACTACCCATTCTGATCAACTGATTTGTTTACAAATATCACACTATCTTAATTAAGCAGTTTCATAAAAATTCTTGAAGTGTGTAGTCATATAAGTATTATCTGTTAGGTTTTTTGCATTACCGTGTGCATTTGATAATCACCTCCTCAGTCTCCGCAAAAATATCTGTTGATATTTTTATTGGAATTGCATTAAATCTATATATTAATTTTTAGAGGATTAACACCATTACATCACTGAAACTTCTAGTCCACATGCATAATATCTCTTGATATTTAAATTTTCTTTTTTTAAAAAATTTTAAATGTTTTTATTTATTTGTGAGAGACAGCATGAGCAGGGGAGGGTCAGAAAAAGAGGGAGATACAGAATCTGAAGCAGGCTCCAGGCTCTGAGCTAGCTGTCAGCACAAAGCCCAATGCGGGGCTCGAACCCACGAGACATGAGATCATGACCTGAGCCCAAGTTGGACGCTTAGCCGCCTGAGCCACCCAGGTGCCCCTATTTTTTTTTTAATGTTTTTTTAAAATTTATTTCTAGGAGAGACAAAGAGAGAGACAGCGTGAGCAGGGGAGGGTCAGAAAAAGAGGGAGATACAGAATCTGAAGCAGGCTCCAGGCTCTGAGCTAGCTGTCAGCACAAAGCCCAATGCGGGGCTCGAACCCACGAACCGCGAGATCATGACCTAAGCGAAAGTCGGACGCTTAACCGACTAAGCCACCCAGGCGCCCCATAGGTGCCCCTATTTAAATTTTCTTTAATTTTCCTCACCAACATATTCTAGTTTCAATGCAGACAACTTGGGACATCTTTATTCCTAGGTATCTGATTTTTTGATGGAATTGTAAATGGTATTGACTTATGAATTTCATTTTCCATTTTTTTCCTAGAGTTTGGAAATGCAATTGATTTTTGTGCATTGAATGTCTGTGTAACAATCTTACTAAATTTACTTATAAATTCAAATATTCTTTTTATTGATACTTGTCAATTCTTCTATCCACAAGATGAAGTTATTTGCAAATAATGACTTCTTTTCAATCTTTATACATTTTTTCCTTTTTTCCTAAGCATTTATTAATTCACCACTGAGTATGATATTGGATGTAGATTTGGGAAAGATAACCTTTAACAGATAAAGCAATTCCCTTCTATTCTTACATTTCTGAGATTATTTTTACTACCAGCTCATGGTGACTTGTTGCATAATTTTCCTAAATCTGTTGAGATATTTTTATTTTTCCCTCCGTTATTAAGGTTAATGAGATGAATTAAATGTAGATCAACTTTCAATGATTAAAGCAACTTCTAATTCCTATAATAGACCTCACTTATTAATAATATATTTTTGTTTTTGTACTCAATTTTGTACTCAATTTTGTTTTTGTACAAAATATTCTGTATTTGTACTTCAAATATTTTGTTTAGAATTTGTATATCTAAATTCATGAAAGATGTTGGCTTGTAATTTTCTAGTAATTCCTGTCAGTATTTATGCCAGGTTTATGATAACTTCAGAAAATATATTGGAAAAACGTTCCCTCTTTTTCTATTTCCTAGAAGCATTTATGGGGCACCTGGGTGGCTCCATTGGTTAAGCGTCCGACTTCGGCTCAGGTCATGGTCTCACGGTTCGTGGGTTCGAGCCCCACATCAGGCTCTGTGCTGAGAGCTCAGAACCTGGAGCCTGCTTCAGATTCTGTGTCTCCCTCTCTCTCTGCCCCTCCCCTGCTTGTGCTGTCTCTCTCTCTCTCTCTCTCAGAAATAAATAAAACATCAAAAATTTTAAAAAAAATAGAAGCATTTATGTTATTTCTTCTTTCACTATTTAGAAGACTTCACCATGAAGGTAACTAGGCCCAGTCTTTTCTCTTTAAATTATGATTTCATCATCTCTAACAGATATAGAATAAAGCATATTTTTTGGAAAGCTGTATTTATCAAGGAATTTTTATTCTATGTCATTGTCAAATTAATTATCATAGTGGTTCACAGTTTAGTTTTATTATATTTAAAAATATTTCTAACTTCAAATGTTTTTTAATTCTAGACAGTTTAAGTTTGTTTTTTATTTTTCTAAAAGTTTATCTCATCATTTTTCAAAACATAACTTTTGACTTTGTTGAAATTTTCTATTATGTATATTCTTTGTTTTATTGTTGTTGGGTTTTTTTCTTGTATTTGTATTTCTTGTCTTCTATCTTTTGGGGGTTAATTTTTCTGATTTGTTGTTTTTTTAGACTTTTTAATTGTAAGTTTGGCTCTGTAGGTCAGAACTTCATCCATGGCATAGTTTAGTTTTCTGCTTCAGAAGTTTCCACAGATTTCAATCAATTGTTATCCAGGACTCATGTCTCATCTGAGGCTATACCTATCTCTCTACATATCTGTATCAGAGAAAGACAAATACTGTATGATCTCACTGATGTGTAGAATAGGGAGGAAAAAAGAACTCATAGATACAGAAAAGAGATTGGTTGTTGTCACAGGTGGAGGGTCGAGGGGTCGTGGAAATGAGTAAAGGTGGTCAAATTTTAAGTTGAAAATTTTTAAATAAAACAAATATATAAAATTAGTAAAGCAATTTTTAAATGTGGTAATACATGAAATAAGGACATTTCTCAACAACTATACTGATGCTTCTTTATAAATGTATGATTATTCTATGACTCAAATTTATTGTAGATTGCTTTCTACCTGCCACAAAATGCTGGACATCAAATTAATATTTAAAATATGCTTACTAAGTGCCAGATACCAAGCTTGGGCTAGGAATATGAGAAACTTGGGATGTAACTCAAGACTTTTATGTAACTCACTAGGTTATGTTATTGCCCAGCCAAAGTTGGGATCAGTAGTGTAGAAAGAGTTCAGGCTTCAGGAACCCAAGTGACATAGAGTTATCTTGGCTTAATTGCTGTAATCTTGGGAATCATTTGACTTCTGTGAGTTTTAGTTTCTTCATCTAGGGCCAAGAGGAAAACTCCTCAGGGCAAATGTATAAGTAAAATAAGAATGTATATAAAATGGCTGGCACATTAGGTAGACACATGGAAAGGAGAGATTGGAAAGGATGAAACCAAAAGACACCGAGAGCTCAGCCAGCTTAATCTCTTGACATTTTGATGAGACCAATATTAGGAAATGTGATGTAACAGACCCCAAAGAAGGCTCTTTCAAAAACCAACACTTCAAAAGTGCATGCAGAAATGTATCTCCCAAATATAGACAAGATGTCTAGTGCCAAAAAGAGAAGAATCCTAAAAAAAAAGGTTCTTGTCACAAGAGTTGTAACTACCTGAGTTGATGAATATAAACTAAACATATTGTGGTAATCATTTTGCAATACACTTCTATAAATTCATTATGATGTATACCTTAAACTAATACAATGTTGTATGTCAATTATATCTCAACAAAACTGGAAAAACAAAAGTTAAAATGATGTATAAGGGAAACTACTGTAAAAATATTAAATTTCAATATAAATTATTCATCAAAGATGCATTTCAATACAAAAGAAAGTAGGATAGTCCAATTGGAAATGTTAGTCAAATGAGGTTTGGAAGAATTATGGACTTCAAAGTCTCAAAAGAGAAGTTTCAGGTTCTACTGTAAAATATTCCTTGGAAACATTGGACTAGTGCATGACATCACTAAAGAGGGGATCCCAAAATAGTTCAATGCATTTATCTGTGAAAATCAACCCCTAAGACTTCATGCCTGGAGAACTGTTGACAGCTATGCCAGCCACAGCTCAGAACAGAGGCTTAATAGGCAGAACAGAGCTGGGGAGGGATTGTGCCTAAAATATGATGGAAATTTCTAAGTTCCTTATCTGAGGTATATGGGATAATGTGAGGATTACAGTCAAGATGAAGATAATGAAGAAAAGAAGACTGAACACTTCAAACAGTACAACTCCCCCCTCTCCACTGCAAAAGCCCTAAAATTCCTCAATTTCCATCATAAACAAAAAAAAATTGAAAAAAAGAATCTTACTAGGAAAGAAGGAAGAGAAAGAGAGAGAGAAAAAAAGAGAGAGAAAGAGAGAGAGAATGAAAAATGAAAGCCACCCAGAGAGGTTGCACAAATGGAAAATCTTAATAGGTTCTGGGAGGATCTGAGAAGCCAGAAGATGGGATATCTTCCATAGGTGTGAGAGAATAGTGTCAAGAATATCCAGAGTAAAGCTTTCAACCTTAAGAGCCAAAGTTCTGGAGTAACATGTACTTCCACTCAATCAGCTCCCACAGCACAAAAGCCATGTCTGAAACAGGAGGCAGAAGAGACATCAAGGGGATATGCAGTATAAACTTTGGGGGCTGCTGCGTGGCTTAGTCGGTTGGGTGTCCAACTTCAGCTCAGGTCATGATCTCACAGTTCATGGGTTCAAGCCCCGCATCAGGCTCTGTGCTGACAGCTCAGAGCCTGGAGCCTGCTTTGGATTCTGTGTCTCCTCCTCTCTCTGCCCTCCTCCCACTCATGCTCTGTTTCTCTCTGTCTCAAAAATAAATAAACACTAAAAAATTTTTTAATGTTTTAATACTTAAAAAATTTTTTTAAGGTATAACGTTTGTTTCTTCAGTTGCCAAACAGTCCCACTCTACTCCAGCTCCACTTGGCTAAGGCTTGGCAGAACCCTTAGATAAGGAGTCAGTCAGGAAAATTTCCCAATCTAGAATCCATAAAATCCAGGAAAGGGAGGCTTCCTTTAAAGCAGCAGAAAGCAAGGATTCAGAGAAGAATGTGTTCATTTTTGTCTGAGATAAAAAGATTCAGAACTCATTCTGGGATTAGAAAGTAAAATTTCCTTTCCAACATAAAAATAACTCCTTACTTTAGTAACAATCCCAAAGGTAGATCTGATCTTTTTTCACCACTTACAACCCCCTCAGTAGCTTCTGGATTCCCTGCCTGATCTCCTTGGTCCGCACACCATAAACAACGGGGTTCAGAGCTGGGGGGATGAGGTGGTGCAGGACGTTGAGCAGGATGGGGACATCTGGGGGAATCCTCTTCCTGGCCAGGTTAGTGATGACCAGAACCAGCAAGACTGTGCTGAAGAAGAGGATGAGGATGAAGTGGGAACCGCATGTGCTCAGGGCCTTGGCCGCAGCACCCTCAGCCTTGATCCTTAGCACAGCTTTCAGGATGAAGGAGTAGGAGAGAACAATAAGGATGAGGTCAGAGCCCAGTAGGGTCCAGCCTGCCACAAACTGGTAGAGCCGGTTGAAGGTGATGTCATCACAGGAGAGTTTAGACACAGACAGGTTAGTGCAGATGCAGTTCTTGATGGTGTTCTCTGCACAGTATGTGAGTTGAGAAGAAAGGACAGGAACAGGAAGAGAAAAGAGGGCATTCCGGGCCACAACAAAAATGGTAGCTCTAACTACAAATTGGTCAGTAATAATAGATGGGTATCGCAGTGGGTGGCAGATGGCCACATAGCGGTCATAGGCCATGACCATGAATGTGCAAGACTCCATGGTCAAGAAACTGTTCATGATGAACATCTGGAGGAAGCAGGCAGAGAAGCTGATGGACTTGAGGTCAAACCAGAAGATGGCCAAGACCTTGGGGATGACAGTCAGGCAGAGCACAATGTCCAGCAGGGAGAGCAGGCTGAGCAGGTAGTACATGGGTTCATGCAGAGACACCTCCAGACAGATGGTGAGCAGGAGGGTGGCGTTGGCCCCCATGGCCAGGAGGAGGAGGAGGCTGAGGGGCAGGGACAGCCAGTGCTGCCAACTCTGGTAGTTAGGGAAGCAGACGAGGAGGAATTCAGAGACTGGAGCAGTGGAATAGTTGCTGGGGGGGGCCATGTAAAGTGTCCTGATCACGCTGGAAATCAAGAGTTCCTAAAAATGTAGGACAAAATATATTAACAAAACCTATGTGTTCTACATGTTGTAAAACTCGGGTTTCCACTGGGGTGCTTAACCCATCTCAATTAACTTTTCAAATCATCATCATCAATCATTGCTGACATTTACCTGAATACTTACTATGTGCCAGCTCTAAACTGAATGCTTTATAATTATTATCTTATTTCAGCCTTCACAAAAAGATCTTAAGAGTAATTAATACTCTTATCCTAATTTCACAGATAATGAAAGGATACAGGCAAAGAGGGGCAGAGTAGTTTAATCAAAATAGCAAATAAGTAAGTGGTGAAACCAGGACTGTGACGAGAGTCTGGGGTCTCTGCTTTCAGCCTCTACACATTATTTAGCTTTAGCAAGCACAATGAACTAAACCTTACCCTCTCTCCAAGTTTAGAATGAATGACTATGTTTAGCTGACTATGTGCAGGTCCTAGAAAAGCCTCTATAGACATGGACAGGGCTTGTTCAGGTCCCTTACTTTTATTCAGGAAATAATTGAATTAGAGGTAGAACATTCTTGACTGCACCCAACAGAAATAATTTCTTTCTGCCTCAAAGGAGATTTTATTCTAAGGCATAGTATTTATCACTCTCTTTGAAAGTTTCAAGAGTGTTTCTTTTAGATGAGACTGCATTTTATGTTCTGGTGACAGAGACAGTCAGTAATTAGGAGTACACCAAGAGGATATAAAAATTGTAAGTTCTGGGTTAAGTAGGTGACAAAGATTAAGGAGTCACCTGTGGTGATGAGCACCAGGTGATGTATGAAATTGTTGAATCACTCTATTGTACTTCTGAGACTAATATAACACTATATGTTAAGTATACTGAAATGTAAACAAAGACTTTTAAAAATTTTAAGTGCTATGACTGTTTTTTAAGTAAAAATAAATAAATAAATAAATAAAGAAGTCTTTGAAGGAGTCCAAAAGAGGAACACATTTTGAAACTTAGAAGGTAGGAGAAATAGCTTGTTATCCTGGGCAGGTAGTTTAGAGATGCCTGGAGATTGCAGCAATATCAAGAGTTTGGGACTAAGAGTAGCTGCCGTTCTATGTCTGGAGGATTAAATAATGTGTTTTTATTTTCAGCGCACTCATATGGGTTCCTTGACTTACACTACTCTAGAAGGACTCTGGGATCTCTTGATATATAGTCAGGCTATAAACTAACCTGTCACAGGAATCCCATCCAAAAATGAGCCACTCTAATCATGGGGGCCTTGACTGATACACTATTAACTCTTTCTTTTCACACTGAGGGAGACCAGGCTTGGGCAATTTACTCTGCCAAAGACTAGGCCAAAGAGCATCATTTATCTTTTTGGAGGCCACTTCCTGCTCTATTCTTTGGTTGAGTCAGTGGAGTTCTCTGAATTGTCCTGTGTTGCTGAACCTGCACTAAGCACTTACCTGCTCCTTGGATAGTGATCTTTCCCTTATACCAAGAGCCATTTCTTGTTTCAGGATGGACAAGAAGCAATGCATTGGACAAACATTTCAAAATCAGAATCAGTAAAAATTACATGCAGGGTATGAGTAAATAAAGACATTGATTATTCATTATTCAAAAATTGCCCAAATATGTACTTACTGCTCAGTATGGGGCAAGGTGATGTGTAACAAGCTGAAGAAAGATGAATGAAACAAGGTCTTGAGTCTCAAGTCACAGTGACTTTATGGTTTTGAACTTGAGTGACAGAAAAAATGAAATCTTTACTGAAAAAATAGAAAAGGGAATGGAAAAAAAGGAAAGAGTTTTCAGAATAAGAATATGAACTTATATTTGAACTGTTATGCAGGAAACATTTGCAAAATACACAGGTAGAATTTTTAAGCTATCATTCAAAATACAATATTCCTGGATTCAGTAAGAAATTCAATTCAGCAAATGAAGATGTATTTGCTTTAAAAAATAAGGTAAAGGGGCGCCTGGGTGGCTTAGTCGGTTGGGCGTCCGACTTTCGCTTAGGTCATGGTCTCGCGGTTCGGGGGTTCGAGCCCCGTGTCGGGCTCTGTGCTGACTGCCAGCTCAGAGCCTGGAGCCTATTTCAGAGTCTGTGTCTCCCTCTCTCTGATCCTCCCCTGCTCACGCTGTGTGTCTCTCTCTCTCCTAGAAATAAAATAAAAATATTTAAAAAAAAATAAGGTAAAGAGGTATTAACATATAAAATAACTGAAGAAAACCTAATAATGACTTAAATCTAAAACTTGTACTGATAAGAATTTTCAAGTAGTTTTTGTTATAGAAGATTTAGGAAAAAATGGAAATATTTGATAGAGTAAGTTTCTAGAGAAGATGGGGGAGTTAATTCAATAGTATAAGAAAGGATGTTTATTCTATCTTCCTCCACTCCTCTCTTCACAGAAGGAAATGTCTCTACTGGAAAATAAAGAGGATAAGTATTATCCACATGGCAAAACTGTAGGCCTTGGACTGCCTGGGTGGCTCAGTTGGTTAAGCACTGACTTTGGCTCAGGCCATGATCTCACAGCTTCTGAGTTTGAGCCCCGTGTTGGTCTCTGTGTTGACAGCTCAGAGCCTGGAGCCTCCTTCAGATTCTGTGTCTCCCTCTTTCTTTGCCCTTCCCCCACCTCTCAAAAATGAATGAGCATTGAAAAAAAAAACACACTGTAGGTCATGTGTTAAGTAGTTTGGTAATGAGAGAAAGCAGAAAAAAAAATGATGTTGGTCTCTTACAGAATACAAGACAAAAAACTATCATACCCATCGTTGCTTTCTTTTTTTTTTTTAATAGTTTATTGTCAAATTAGTTTCCACATAACACTCAGTGCTCATCCCCACAAGTGTCGCTTTCTAATTACAGGGTGAGAGCAAGTGTTCAGTTGCCTAGAGGAGAAATGCCTTTTCCAGTCAAGTAGGAGGAAATTATCTGTGTTCATGGATACTTCTGGAGGTCAGTGGAAAGTTCTTTTTGTTCTGTTTTGCACAAAATGGTATGACTTTCCAGGTAGCCTACTGTTTAGAAAGCCAAACATTTTCTTCACTTGCACTGTGTCTTAATAGGGATCATCAGTCTTGCTGTTAAAAATATGGCAGTCAACGTTCTTGGGTTAGGATCCTGGAAATGAGTTCTTTCTGTTCCCTTTTAACAATGGTCTCCAATGACAACATATATTGTGTGTATATATGTGTGTGTGTGTAATGTGTAATATGTAATATATACATATAAATAAAATGCAATATGCATACATATGATACATATGATAATATATTTTTTGTAAACACAGAGTACAACTAATGGTTGCCGCATGGGGAAGAGGGTGAGGGATGGGCAAAATGGGTGAAAGGGAATGGGAAATAACAGGCTTCCAGTGATATGGTAGCTATATTTGTGGTGAGTACAGCATAATTTTAAATTTGTGGAATCACCATGTTGTACACTTAAAGCTAATGTAACATTCTGTGTCAACTATACTCAAATAAAAAAATTAATTTTAAAAAAGATGCCAATGAGGCAATAACTCTCTCTGTTTCTCTTTGAGAAACAGAGCTATGTGTCTTTAGGAAAAGTATTCAAAATAGTTGAGGTTCACCAAAGGTAGAAAATAGAAGCTAGCCACTAAGTCAGTTTTAGGCATACAAAACTATGTAGCAATTTTTTACCTGATAAGAGGAATTATCTGTGATTCTTGTGGCTCAGACCCAGTTATCCTAGCATGTGGAATCTATGTTCTATAAACTCACCTGCTTTGATTCTAGTTGTTTGTTGTTCTTGTTGCTGCTGTTGTTAGCTACTGTCTCTTTTCCCTCACTACTAAACAAAGAGCTAAGTGGCTAAGTAGTAAGGGTGACAGTAAGGGCTGTCATAGCCAAATAAGCAGAAAAAAGTTGGGGAGTCATGGCAGGATGAGAGAGGAGCTCAGGAAGCAAGTAGCTGGTATAGTTGGGATTACTGATCCTGCTTGCCTGTCCCACTGACAAGACCCTTCTATGAGAGTGAAAGTATCAGAATACTGCTAGAGAGGATAATGAAGGGATTGATTTGATCTAAGGACTTTAACTTAGAATATCCCAGATTTTCCAAATACATATTATTCACACACACACCCTTTCTACCCATTGTAGATCTTCAAGACAAACCAAGGATTCAAGGGTTATAACTGGGATGGGGTTAGCTCTTCCGTGTATTTACATGTGTGATCAGGAAGATGAACTTCATTATGAATTAGAGAAATAAGAAGATAGAAAATATACCCGTTATTTTGGAAAGGGTTCTGCTTTCCAATAACCTCAAGTTCTGAATCCTCGGTGACTTGACCTATTTAATAAGTGAGAAAACAGTCAGCGCTTTGTCAGGTGCTAGGCATACAAATGTACCACATGGGTTAAGTAATACAGGTATTTTCTGAGAGCTTAAGTAATAGAGGAAAAATGACTTACGAGCACTTATAAGACAGTATATTTGTGGCTTTAATAAAGTTTATCCAGGGCACCTGGGTAGCGCCCAGGCTACCAACTCAATTGGTTGAGTGTCCAATTCTTAGTTTTGGCTCAGGTCATGATCTCGTGGTTTGTCAGTTCAAGTCCCACTTCAGGCTCTGTGCTGACAGTGCAGAGCCTTTTTGGGATTCCCTCTCCCTCTCTATCTGCCCCTCCTCTGCCTGTGCTCTTTTTTGTTCTAAATAAATAAATAAATAAATAAATAAAAATAAACTTTTTAAAAAGTTGATCTTACAAACAGTGGGAAGAGACAAAAGCAGAGATGAATGGAGCAATGTGATATGGTTGAAAAGTTGGCCTCTGACAAGTAAATTCCAAGTCTGGCTCTTATACTCATTGTATGATCCTGCAATCTATTTAAACTCCATGATACATACATTCCTCATTTGTGAAATAGATAAATGGTATTTAACTTCAGGTGTTCTTGTGGGGGTAAAATGGGGCTATGATCTTCTGAGGTCCTGTTAGGCTCAGAAACACATGAGTTGAGAATATCAGAGAAGGATACATAAATGAGGCAAATTCACCTGGGGGAGAAGAAGGACTCTGAGTATGCAATGGTAAGAGTAGAAACAGCTATGTGGATGATCAGTATGATGGGTGATGAGGTGCTAGGGGGTGATAGATCCTAAGTTCTCTGGGGGAAGCAGGCAGGATAGCAGAGGGTCAGGAGACAAGGTAAGGTGTGCAGGGGAAGCCCTGTGAGGGCCACCTGAGAGCAGGCATTATCATGTACACCGTAAGAAAGCACAGAGAATTTGAGACAGGGAAGTGATGTGCTGTAGATGGGACACAGGGAATCACATGGGGGGAGAGAGGCTTTCGGAGAGTCCCAAAGAATACAGAGGAAAAGTGATGAAGATCTGAATGAAGGCCATGCAGGTGGAAAAGAAGGATGTATTTGAGGTGTGGGGAGAACTACAGGAGTGTAAGAAAGGACAAGCAGGCAGAGAGACTAGAGTCCAGAATGTCGCCAAGAATCTTTTACTAATACAGGGAAAAAGTATCCTTTTCAGACCTCCTATAACCTGGTATTTTCTCCCAGGTAGCAATATACTTTCAGCTCTGTTTTAGTAAATTCTATAAGAGCTGGGACCATTTTCCCTCTCTTTCTGTATTCTCCTCAGTGACACTGAGGCCTCCTAATCTGAGCAATGAGGACCTGTTGGGCATCTGGGGCAATGATGTTCAATATCCAGTTCCAGGACTGGTGGACTGACATTTACAAAGGGATTGATCCATGTGCTAAGAGCTATTGACCAAATATGGTCTCTAACAGTGATATATTGACAGTCTGTAAAGGTCACACGAATCTTGAATAAACAAAATTACAACAGAAGACTCAAGCCAAGACTGGAAAATGGAGTGATCACCTTGACTCATAGATGAATTTAGACTAGGGCAGAAAGGAAGTTTCTCACCTGGCCAGGCACAAGGGGGCTTGGTCACCCAGCCATGGTACGGGAGGGGGCCTTTGAGTCTACGGAAGTTTGCAAACCCTGTATGGACACAAAATAACTCAGCCTCATCCCTGAATGAAATAACAGCATGAGGTCAGTCCCTGCCACTCAGCCTTATACCAGATCTAAGCGATTAGCAGGGTCAGCATGTACACCAGACCCTGTTGAAAGAGTTCCTTTTCCTTTACATACTAGGCTCCTGGATTCCTCTCTCGTCTCATGATCTCCTTCTCACAGTTGTCCTGCTTGGTCCAGCTTGAGACTCACCAGCTTCAGAAAGCTGCACCGCTGCTGTTTCCGGCTGCCGGAGAGAGCACCAAACTGGCCCTTCTATGAGCTCTGGAGGCTGGTTTTATGAACTCTGGCTCCACTGTGCCCCTTCTCTTTTCATTGCTCACCAGAGTTGTGCCCTTGTTAAACACTTGGACCCTGAGGCCCTATGGTCTATTTCCCAAGAGAATACATTGTAAAAGGCTTAATTCAGCATTGTCAATAAAGTAAGGAAGGGAAGAGAGGTCAAAGGCTCTTGGGGAGTCTAAATAAAGAAGCCCTGGGAAAAGAAGGGTGGGGAAACTACATGATGAGAATCTTCTCAGGGAAAATTGATACAGATGCACCTGAGGGGAAGAACTGAATAAACTCTCCTCAGCCCTATAGCTCCATGGAGGAGGTGGCAGAGGAACTTCCCCAGCAATAAAAGGAGCTTGGACCTCAAAGGAGCCTGGACCATGGGCAACCCGGTGCCAGGGAGCACTTTCCTGTGAGCCCCTCTCCTGCAGTGGGAGCATCAGTGGTCTGGACAGAAGCAAATCCCTGGAAACGGCCCTGCTTATACACATGTGGTCTCATGGCTACGATTTTATCTTCATGGCTGTGCTTGGTTTAAACTCTTGTCACATATGTATGGTGGCAGAAGGTTCAACTCTTGACAATCTTCACCTTCCCCAGGGCAGCACTTGGCATTGTTTTCTTGGGGGACAAGGGTAACTTCCACCAGTGCAGCCACCACTCTGGATTGATGCACAATAGTAGTTAGAAAATAGCCTCTCCTGTGGACCTTCCCAAATGCATCTTAGATAGGGATTCTCAGGCTAAATGTAAGAACTTTCAGGCTCTGGGCACAGGAATTTTGGAGAGGAGAGCAAGTGTGAGTGTGGTTCTCACACTTTCATACCCACAACTGCTGCAGGAGACTTCAGGACAGGAATGTAGTTGGAATATAATCTTGTTCCCTGCATGCCCTAACTACTCTCCTGCCCCCACCTCTGCCTTGCTACCTAGCAGTCCTGGGGAAGGCACTAAAGATCTTTTCAGCATTAAATAGGGCTGATAGACACACCAAATGAAGAAAAGTAGTTCATGAGTGGATTATTGTTCCATGAAAGAATGTTGCTAAAGCATGCAGTTTACTCTAAGCAACATGTCCTTGTTCTCAAGAATTTCTTGTAAGTGATTAATCCCTCTTCACTGTCAGGTCATAAGAATGCTGGGAAGAGATAATTGGAAGTTTAACTTTGAACTCTTGTTCTACCACTGCCTGATTGCTTCTCCCTGTACATTTTTCATAAGTCTACAGTTTTCTCATTTGAAATATGGGGATAATGAACTTTATGACAGAGGGCTTTGCAAGGATAAAATTACTTTCACTTTTTCATTGAACAAACATTTTGACCCTACTTTGTAGAAAACACCACATATTCAAAATACATACATCAAAGAATGGTTTCTGTCACCATAGACAGGGCAACTCATACTTTACATAAAGTTACATCAAGGATAACACTAGTAATAACAATAATAAATCTCCAGAGTTCAAAATGTGTCCCATTATTCTGATTATTATATAATATTTCATTTAACTCTTATAATAACCTAATGAGATACATATTATTATAGTCAGCAACCATTGTGGACAATTCCTGATAAGGAAAAAAAATACACATTATGGGTTGAAATATGTTTACACAGATATGTTGAAGTTCTTTTTTTTTTTTTAATTTTTTATAGTTTATTTATTTTTGCGACAGAGAGAGAACATGAGCAGGGGAGGGGCAGAGAGAGAGGGAGAGACACAGAATCTGAAACAGGCTCCAGGCTCCAAGCTGCCAGCCCAGAACCTGATGCAGGGCTCGAACCCACAAACCACAAGATCATGACCTGAGCTTAAGTCAGACGCTTAACTGACTGAGCCACCCAGGCACCCCGATATGCTGAAGTTCTAACTCCCCCTGCAGGTACCTATGAATGTGACCTTATTTAGAAATACGGTGTTTGCAGATATAATTAAGAGTTACCAATTAACACAAACCGATGAACTTCATTTCAACCACACCTTGAGAGTATATCCCAAGGTTTCACTTTAAAATGTGTGTATGGCTGTGAAGGAAACTACCAACAAAAATAAAAAGCAGCCTATGAAATGGGAGAAAAGCATTTGCAAATGTCATACCTGATAAAGGGTTATTATCTAAAATCTATAAAGAACTTATGAAACTCAACACCTAACAAATCAATTAAGAAATGAGCAGAAGACATGAATAGACATTTTTCCAAAGAATATATCCAGATGGCTAACAGACACATGAAAGGATGCTCAACATCACTCATCATCAGGGAAATACACATCAAAACCACAGTGAGATACCACCTCACACCTGTCAGAATGGCTAAAATTAACAATACAAGAAACAACAGATGTTGGTGAAGATGTGAAGAAAGGAGAACCCTCTTACCCTGTTGGTGGGAATGCAAACTGGTGCAGCCTCCCTGGAAAACAGTATGGTGGTTTCTCAAAAAGTTAAATATAGGACTATCTTATAATCCAGCAATTGTACTACTAGATATTTACCCAAAGGATACAAAAATACTGATTTGAAGGGGGACATGAGCCCTGATGTTTGTAACAGCATTATCGACAATAACCAAATTCTGAAGAGAGCGCAAATGTCCAAAGGCTGATGAACGAATAAAGAAGAGGTGGTATATATATATATANGTATGGGAAATTTCTCAGCCATCAAAAAGAATGAAATCCTATCATTTCCAATGATGTGGATGGAACTAGAATGTATTGTGCTAAGTTAAATAAGTCATTCAGAGACTGAAAAATATCATATGATTTTACTCATATGTGGAATTTTAGAAACAAAATGAATGAACATAGGGGAAGAAAAAAAGAAAGAGAGAGAAGGAAGCAAACCATAAGAGACTCTTAAGTATAGAGAACAAACTAAAGGTTGATGGAGTGAGGTAGATGGGGGATAGGCTAAATTGTGGATGGGTATTGAGGAGGGCACTTGTTGTGAGCTCTGAGTGTTATATGTAAATGATGAATCACTATATTCTACTCCTGAAACCAAAACAAAAACCAAAACAAAAACAGAAAACCCACTAGAAAATGATTAGAAAAAATAAAATGTGTGTATGGGAGGAAGATTATCAGAGTTTGTGTTTTTGTGGGCTGCCAGGCTTTAAGTTTTATGTCCTCATTCCAGGAAAGTGCCAAATTTTTGCTTCATTTTATGCTGATTTTTTTTTTTCAGGATAGGCAAAGTCCTCACTGCAGAAGTAGCTCTAAATCCTGGATTTATCTCTCAGCTTTTATGTTCTCTTAGATTTTGACTTTTCCTCCTTCACTATTTAGTGCTCCTGAATATATATACATATTTTATTTTCCCAAACAAGTTTTTATTAGTGATGAGTTAGCTTGGTAAAATTTGAATATTGACAAGTATTTTTTACAGATATTAATGGAATAATATATATTATATTTGTTATATAATATATATGTTATATATAACATNACATGAATGTTAGTCACAATATGTAAGTGTATATATATGTGTATGTATATATATATATACATATGTTTTCAGGACTTTGTTATATCTGTTGTTGCTGTTGAGAAGTATACTATGATTCTTTTTGTCTTTGAAGTTTCAAAGTATTAGCAATTATGTATAGATTTTTTTGAAACGTTATTCTGCTTATGATTAATTAAGCTTTTTGAATCTGAAGATAACTCAGACCTGATCCCTCTGAATATTCCCTCCCCTTCTCCATTTTCTGTATTTTTTATGCAAATCCAGTTTGGTGTATATTTGGCCTTCTTATTCAATTGCCTTTATTTTTTCACCTCTATTTCACATTCTATTCTCTTTCAAACTGGACCGCTTTCAGATTAAGCTCCGCAACTTCAGCATTATATTACTAGTTTTCAACTCAGCTGTGTCAATCTTGTATAACCTGTTTTTCTTTCTTTCTTTCTTTCTTTCTTTCTTTCTTTCTTTCTTTCTTTCTTTCTTTCTTTCTTTCTTTCTCTCTTCCTTTCTTTCTCTCTCTCTCTTTCTCTCTCTCTTTGTTTCTTTCTCTCTTTCTTTCTTTCTTTCTTTCTCTCTCTTTCTTTCTTTCTCTCTCTCTATCTTTCTTTCTTTCTCTCTCTCTCTTTCTTTCTCTCTCTCTCTTCTTTCTTTCTTTCTTTTTTCTTTCCCTCTCTCTCTCTTTCTTTCTTTCTCT